>NW_028257642.1:0-164093 GCF_054643075.1 Acanthaster planci | reverse complement strand
AAACAATGCTACTATGTGAAAAACGGGATCCTGGATTACACAAAATTGCCAAACAGTAAACAAATAGGTTTGTCTCTCTGTGATAATTTGTGTGGCTTTTGTCTCTTCAGGCTGTGTAAGGAGGGGGCACGTGATTTCCCTTTGTGCATGCCAGGTGCAAATTATTACAAATGTACACATTTCCAGAGTCAGCTTGTCTCTTTATGAAAACCACCAAAGGGTTTTGCCCCATGCGATTTTGCCTTTTATTGCAAACATTTTCTCTGTGGAAGACAGTTTTACCTGTTACTGAAAGCTGGAAGTACACTTTATTCAAATTTTGCCTAAAGCTGATTTCAGTGACAAATAACACCAATCTGTAGCCATCCATTAGCCTAATTGATTTTGCCCCCCCCCCCCACAAATGATTTCTAAAAGTCATGATTTTTTACCTATTTGCCTCTGTGAAAACTGTGAGGCTATGATGAATTTCAAAAGATTTTGTCAAAGGATTTTATTTTCCTGATCACCTGCTATTCATATGATGGTATATTCCTATTGCATGGAATTGACGCACATGAGATGCACTGCATGCTGCAGCACATTCACACTCTCAAGCAATAGAAAGGGATGAAACTGTGTCATATACAGGCACCAATGCACTTTTTGCGCAGTGCACTATCAAATGTTAAATGCACAGTGAAGTTGCGCACTGTTGAATAGGGGGACTGTCTAAGGCATTTATGAATGAACTTTTAAAGAGTTTTTTGGCTTAAAATGTTGAGAGTCATTCACTTTCCGTAAATGTCATCATATGGACTGCTCGGCTAACTCCAGCCACCTCTGCCCAAAGGCTCGGATCTAAACATTCCTCACTCTTTATCTTCTGTTGCTGAATGATCTGTTGCAATTTTTCAAATGGAAGGGATGTATGTGTAGAAAGCAATCACATTATAATTGTTAGAAATTCTCTGTTGTGTTTGCAAGAGTGCTGTGAGCCTATGGTATATGCATGTACATGTATGTGTGGTATATTGATGGTGAATCACATTTGCAAGTGCATAATGTGGTACTGCAAGTGGTTTCTTGTGCTGAAACTGAAGGACATCTATTCATACAAAAAAGTACAAGTATTTTGGAACTGGAAGTACCTGTTGAGCCTTTTTCTAATGATTTGTTTTTAATAAGGAAACATACTTCATAAATGTTTTCCTCTTTTGGTATTTTTTTGTTCTCTTGCAGATTTCATCCATCAAGTTGCTGTGGGGAACAACCTAAGTCGCTTGAAGAATAGTGAAATAACAAGGACGATAAAAAGTGCGTGCTCCAACGCGCGACGTGTGCCAAAACTGTGAGATTAATCCATTATATGCCTATCATGGTGCAGTTGACACTCATTATTAACACAGGCTCGGCTAAGAAGAGAAACCGGTTCAGACAAGCATTTTTCACTGGTCCTCAATGAAGTGTGTGCATTCCTGTGAGGAAAAAATCTGTAAGACGAACTCAGTTGACGGGAGATTTCAGTTATGGCAAACATTTTTCTCATCTGGTCGAGTGCAAATATATTGTGTGATTATTTTAGCAAAACACGTTGAAAAGAAAATGTTCATCAACAAAACCTTTCAATCAACCATTAGGCTTGCTAATCTATCGTGCCATGGTGCTAATGGCACTCACTTGCTCTTTACAGAGTGGACAATGGGCGTTCAGTCAAACAATAACAGGCAACAAGATGCCCGATTTCAGAAAAACTTGCTAAACCTATAAATGAGTGGAAAGAAACAATTCCATGTGTGGAATCATGCAGTTACATGTATACGAGTGAAAAAATGGTTTCCGCTTAATTTGAGATAAGCATGGATAATACACCATAATTTAGCATAAGGAAGTACAAAGCTCATTATTATCACTCAAAGTGAAAGATTTGCCCAAACGCCATAGAGCAGTCTCTCTTTTGTATGTGTAGTCTTGGAAGGAGCTGGTTTCTACTAAACATTTTAAACAATGTATTCTGTCTGTCATCAGTCTCCTGATGATAGGCAGAACGTACTGGCAGAAATAGGGAGTAATAAGTACCTCCTGTCAGTGCCAAACAAGAGAGGTAAATTACTCCATCGTGAGAGTACAAACCTCATACCTTGTATTGTCCCACTACACAAACCATCATATCTTAGGCCTATTTAGAATGATCTTGCAATTTTGTGATGTTTTTTCTTGCAATTTTAGAACACCTTTCATCCTTACAAATAAATTTGAACAATTTTGCATTTGGAGATGTAGTTCAATTGAGAATGTTTGAAGCATTCACATTTAATGTTAAACACTCACAGAACTACAGGTTGGTCATTAGATGTTTCAGGAGATGTATTATGGATGTATTTTCCTTCTACCAATTAACATATATTTAACAACACTTTTTTTCTCAGTGCTCACCTGGCTGGAACTGGAACACAGCCTCCCACTTACTGGTATGAACCCCGTAAGACCGTTTGACCACCAACCTTGCCAGTGTTGGCTGACTAGCTGGTTTGAGTCAGTTGCAGCAGTGTATACTAAAGATGTATTTTGCATCAGGCATGTGTAATTAATTTTTTTGGGTTTTCATTTTAGCAACTTATGTAACAACACTATTTGCTTGGTGCATACCAATTAAGAGGAGGAAGTCATGCTTGCAAGTCACTCAATTAAGCCTCTGAATTTTTCACTAACTCTTGGTAAGCTCTGAGCAAAAAGTGTTGTTGCATTGCGAAAGAAAAAAACTAAGTCTCAATTACATCTCCCTGACGCAGAGTATATATCTTTAGTAAGTGTTTGAACCTGGTCTCCGCCCTTCAGCTGATTCAAACCGGACAACTGATGCTGGCATGTTCATTGGTGAAATGGTTGAACTTCTAAGCAGGGGGTTGTAGGTTCATTTCCCTATCGAGTAAGCTTGTGAAGTTTTTGCCAGTACTTGGTAAGCACTGAGCAAACTGTGTTATTACATACCAAAAATTTAAATCATCATATGTTTGCATATCCTTCAGAGGATTGTACGTGTATACTGTATAATGAGATACCTCACCAGTTTTCAGCTGGGGGTGTATTGTCTTTAGTAAGACTACGAACTTTATCAGTTTACAGGGGCACAGATTTTAAATGAACTTTCAGTGAATTTCTAAAAAAAAAATACCCAATTTGAATTAGGATATCTCACCAAGTTAACTTTAGCCAGAGGCAGAACTGTATTGTCATTACCCAAGGTACCTGTAATCAGTAGGCAGTAACAAATAAAATATGCTAAATAGGGCTGCATTTCTTCTTGTGTTTCTTCAGTTTCATTTGTGCAATGTCTAAAGGTGCCCTCATCAGGTCTACTTTGCCACGACACAGATCAGCTAATGTCCACTTTTTGTGATCAGGCTACGTCTCTGCTATGGGAACCGATAAGTTACCAGCTTTTTGCTGCCTAAATGAGTGTACATATAAACTGCAGTGATACTCGGGTGAAAATGGCATATCAGCTGCAAGAGTAATATAAAATTATGTGATTTGTTCCTGATTGTCAAGGAACAAGCAGATTTTGTTCACTCCATGACAAATACTCAGTTTCTCAGTAGTATGGCCATGAGCAAATCACATCTTGGGTCAATCCAACGGCAGCTGTAAATAGTTCTCTTCAAATGTTTATGTGCCTGAACTTGAGTACATGTAAATGAACTGGATTAAATCAATGCGGAAAATGCAGTAAAATATTGATGGACAGAAACAATGACCTTTGTATGAACCATGAGAGTGCAGGTCAGGACGTATACATGTACATTGTATACTCAGTTGGTATTGACAACATGTACTTAAAAAAACTACATTTAAGACTTGATTGATCCACTGCATTTAGGTGACTTTGTAACACAGCTTCTACAGCACTTGCATGTCTTCCTATTACTGCTGATTTATAGGCACTGAATATGTTACCATTCTTTGTGATGTTCCCTGATTGTAATTGTCCACCTATAGCCTAGACATTGATGCCTACGTGGTGCTTTCTGATGCCTTTTGATGTTTACTGGAAGCCTGGGACATATTAATGTCTACGTGATGCTTTCTGATGCCTTTTGATGTCTACTCGAAGCCTATAGGACATACTGGTGCCTATGTGATGCTCTCTGATGTCTTTTGATGTGTATCTGAAGCCTAGGGCATATTGATGCCTTTTTGATGCCTTTATGAGGACTTGTGACGTCTATTTGATGCCTGTTGTTTTCTTGATGTCTTTTGATTACTTAGGTTCCAAATGAGGCTTATTGATGGCTTGACTAAATTTTCTGCTGGGATTCCCTGTGCAGAGAAAATTTAATGCCAACCTGGGTGCAGGCATTTTTAATGCAAATGCAAGACATTAAAATCCAATTTAAAAAGTCTTGGCAAAATTAATCTGCAGTACACACGTTTGCATTGTTGGATAAAGCAAAACGAAACATTCACTTACTGACTGCATTTATCGGCTTTGCTGTTGCACTGTTTTACAATGCACATATAGATATGAAAACAACCCTATAAAAGCGGTACAAAAATTTCCAGTTTTCCAAATATTTGTGCACCAATGTAGATGCCCCCAGCAGGTATCACTGTGAGCAAGCACTGTAGTTTTGATTTCAGTAGCTCTATGACCTTTCAGCAGTTTATATGGGGTGTAAAAGAACAAGACAACAGTATTTACCTAAGGCAGCCTCTTTAATATTCCTCAGAATAAGCTCTGCAAACTCTGAATCTAAAAAAATAAAAAAACATTTATGTCTCTCGCATACAAAGGTTATTCAGAATAAATTCATACATAGACTAGAGTGATATACCACCATACTCTTTTCTACTGCGATCTTAATCAACAGGTGTAGAATAACATCTTTTATTTGTATCCCCACAAGTGACTACTCCACTATTTATAAATTGCACCAGTTTGCATTTCCACAATAACATCCTTTTAACGTCTAAGTTTTTTTCTAATCAAAAGAGAATCAGTTTCTCACTTTTTCAAGAATATAATTTTCACATATATATAAAATAATATTTCCAAATAGGTCACTGGGGAGACATTTTGTGGTTAATTTTTCAATATTTGGGAGACATTTCAATATCTCCCTACTCCTCCAACTACCAAAAAGAAGAAAATCTTTACTGTCCATATTTTGGGAGGTGATAGATTAGGGTCTGAGAGAAAACATGCAAAGTTTGGTTAAGATTGGATTAGGGAATATTGAATTATGGGACGGTCAAGTTTGAAATAAAATTGTGCACGTTCTTAAGGGAATGTCTCCCAAGTGACCCATTTTCGGTAATCAAAATACATATCACCTTGTTTTTACCTTCTGCCGACCTCCTACCACTTGGTGCCTCCAATGAGACAGTGTTACTTTTCCCGTCTCTATTTTGAATTACAACTTTTTGCCAATAGCTGTCAAGAATGAAACCATGAAACAGAGAAAATGAACAACCCTAATTAAAATAATCATTTAAATTATTATTTATTCGACCATTCAGAACAGAAACTGGTAGGACAATATTTAACAAACACTAAAGTCAAGGGACTATAGCTTAACAAAAGGACGTAACAGATAACAAGAGCAACCCATTGGTTGGCCAGGATTGATAGTATTATACTTAAAACTATGACCCGAAAGCCTGTCAATCCATACTTGAAGTGGAATACTAAAAAACCAAATTAGATTTAAAATAATATAAAAGGATATAGAAAAACTATGCAAATTGCAATTAATAAAACTGTCAACAGAGTAGGCATAAAAGATAAGTAAACCCCCACAAAGTCACAATAAACTAATTGAAACCTGCAATTAATGCGCTGTAACAAGAAATTAATGCATGCAGAACCCCACCACCACACAAACACACACCACATTCGAATTAAAGAAAATGTACTGTACAAGAATGAAGCAGCAAATTACGTTTAAGAAAGTGTCCAAAATCCATGCATTATACAAGGTTGTGCCAATGGAGCAGGAACAGCACCAGTTGCAAACAGAAAATACTGGTACGTCACATTTTACCATTCCTTAAACAGTCACCTATTGCTACTCACAACTCTTACTGGAAACAAAAAAAAATATCTTGATTCCTCTGGACCTCTTATTTAGTGAATATCTTGTAGAACAGTTCTTTTGATCCGCATGTAATCCTTTGTGCCTATAAAGGCCTACTCTGTATTTTGCAAAGTGTAATTGCCCACACCATTGGCAAAAAATGAGCCTTTTCCTGCCATCCTGACCTACATGTATAAATCCCTGAATGATCTATACACATCTGCACTTTGTAGCTGTACATCACATGACAAAAAGGGTGTGGCATAACAGTTAAACGTTTATGATTATACTTTGGATTCCACATCCAAAAACTGTGAATAATGTAGGGCCAATGATTTTCCATTTCAGAAAAGTGCAAATTCCGTTTTCAAATATCTTAAATTCCGTTTCAAGCTGAAAATTCTGTTTCACTATTTCTTTTAACATAAACGTGCACTGAAGCATACCCCATATTCAGAAACAGTACATTTACTGTAAATATTAAAGGTTACTGTGATACTTACATGTACATGCATAACATCCTGATAAGTTTACATTGCAGACTAACTTGTTTCTTTTTCATACCCAGGTTATGGCAAAAGTGCATGTAATAAAGTCTCAGTCAGATACCGGTTAGCGGTATGCTGTTTTGTTCCACTTAAATGTATTTAGTGCTTGAGTAAATTTGAGGGAAAACTAAAAAAAATAACAGGACTGCAGATCTTCTTCTCATAATTCAGGCAAATTGGTCTTCAATGTCTCCATTGAAATACATAATTGCTAGCATTTTTGTTTTTTGCTGTGTTAGACTCTCCTTCTGTCGTTGAGGAGGTGTTTGTACTGCGAAAAGCTGCGCTCAACGTCAACACTCGCAACGGGCATCCAGATGATCTCTTTGGCGATGGGCAGACAGGTTGGGGAATCTTCCTGTCATGGATTCCCAGAACTTGGCAATGTTCAGTGGTTGAGGTATTTCAGTTGGATTGAAGTTCATGTATATTAGCCATTCCTCAATTGTGGCAGATTTGGGGTCTTCCAAGCCAGGGATCCGCTGATACTCTGCAATATCATGTGAGAGCGATCCGAGCTGTCTGGGATCAAAGATCCTGGCAGCTTTATAGATCTGGAAGGCTGGATGCTGCTCAATGTGACTCTCCAGCTTGTTGAAAGCAGCCTGGAAGACATTTTGAAATGTCTTGGTTATAGCCTTTTTCTCCTTCTGGGGCTTAGCCTGCATGAAGGCGTCAGTGTCAGTTCCAAATGATGTTTTGGTTGTGCCAGCGTGCAAATAACGACTCAGGTCGCCAATGGTGTTGTGTACTGTGCAAGCTAGAGGGTCCAATGTTGCCTCCAGACTGGTAAGTGCAGACATTAGACTGGTGCAATTCTCCTTTATGAAGGACATGTACAGACGCAGCTCAGGGTAAATCTCCTTATGTGTTGTCAACTCAATAATCTACTCTCCTCCTTTTTGAACCAAGAGTTCCAACGAGTTGAAACTGGTACTGGAGGGAGTTTCACTTGATCTTTTGGGAGGTAGTCACCCAAGAACTGCTAGTAACGTTTCTTGCGTGCTGGTTTTTTAAAGAAGACAGATTTCAGCATTTTGACAAGAGTTTGCCACTCTCTCAAACTCTGGCCAAAGCTGAAACACCTCAGCAGACAGATTGATGATATGGGCAAGACAGCGGACATGGCAACTGTTACGGAAAATTGGCTGCAAAACTTCCCGAACTGCCTTCTTACAGTAAGCTGCAGAATCAATGACAACTGCAATGACATCATTGAACTCAATGCCCACACTGGTTACAGCTTTGATGACAGATAAGCTGAGTGTAGAATGATTGCAGGATTCCATAGTACAAATATCAATGAGGAAATACTTCCCATGGACACCAGCAACAACATTCAAGATGCTGTGGTCTGGCACATCAGTCGTTTCATCAGTGATGAGGGAGACTTTTTGACCTTGAAGTGCTTCTTTCAGTGCTGAAAAAATGGACTTCAAACTGACGAGGCACATAGAGACTTCGTAATGTTGCTGCTTATGGCAGTGTTCCACCTTGTTTGCAATGTTTCCTCATGAACGGACGCATTTTTTCTGCCTTCTCTAGAGGAATATCTGCCATGGTACACATTCTCACAAAGTCAAGAATAAATTCCTCACGCAGATTCTTAGATTGGAAGGCTGAAAACAGGGTCACCTGTCGTTTAGCTGGAGACTGCCCATCACCATCTAACTTGACCTTAGCGGCATCGATCATGGCAGATTTGTTTTTTACATGTTTCTTGCTCTCAAGATGATCTTTCACAGTGTCAACTCGCTTGAAGTCTACACTGCTTACAAAACTTGCAGAAAAGAACATTTCCATCTGCATACAAATCACCACTGAACTGCTTGGCACGCTCAGACGCACACACACGCACCAAGGGAGCTTGCCGCTTCACCTTTTTCTTGACTATTGATGCCATGGCCATTTTAATTCCAAAGCTGTTCACAATCTATGGTGACTTGAGTTATGTTTGTATTATAATTTGAGGTCTGAGCAGTTAGTGTAGCCTGTGCATTAGAACTGCTCTTGCAGGAAACTTTTAATTTTAATTCATTTATTCATTTAAATTTCGCGCCCCCGGGAAAAAACTAACTTTTTCCACATTGACAAATGCATGTATCATGCAAAGCATGTAACAGTTGAAGAAAAATTACAGCTTCTAACGGTCAGTAATAGCTCTGAGCCACAAGAATCATTTTTGAAAAAAAAACCAGTAGTGATGTTTAATACATCAACAGTTTGAGGCCAATTTATTCGCTGAAATTTTCAAAATTCTTTCCGATGTTGGGAGAAAAAAATACTGAAGAAGACGCAGTCACGAAGCAGTCGTTTGGTTGGAATTGCCAGAAAAGTTGTGATTGGTATTTTATTAACGGCTGGTGAATACTCGGCCATTGAAAACATTAATACTGCCACCTATTCCCACTGCACGCGGGAGTAGCATACAAGCAATAGCCGATACATCATATCATGACGTCACGAACATCAGCTGTCCGATCGAAAAATTCATGTCCGCCATCTTGAATTAACGTTAGGTGAGAAAATGGGATGCGAAGGTGATTTTTGGACTTCGATAAATGAGTAAACACCAAATGAGTTTCGGGAAAACCGAAGCTGGACATAAACGAATGCTTGATAATTGAAAGGAGAACAATAAAGCTGGCTATGGAACAAAGGAAACCGGAAAAATCATGCCGTGAGGCGGTGACTTTCTGGCCGTTCGCACCGTCGAGTGCGCTGATGAGCTCAGCAATGGTGCATGTGCACGTGTGCGTGATGACTGGCCGTGTGTCAACGTTAGGCACATATGTACGTGCGTCCAATTCCATTATCCGTCCAAACTGCATTTACATGTATTAATAATTTTGTACTCACATGCATAATATTCAAGTAATGAGATGATTAGATGAGTTACGTTGCAATACAATAAACATCTAAAGTTTATCACGCAGCTAACATTGACACATTCAGTGTTTATAAAACTAGCTAGAAACATGAAGTATACAGTACACGTAACGGTAAGACTACAAGTACATGTAGGCCGTATATGCAATACATGAACCAAAGTAATACACGCTTACCACTGTGCCGTTTATCGAGGACAGACCTCAAAAAATCTTCTTTTCTTCAGCATATAATGGATGGTCAAAAACAGAAGATCTAGAATGTACTTATTCGTTTATATATATATCATCTTCTGGGAATAGATCAGAGCGAGATGGACAGAAAGTCTGTATGCTGATGCTGGCAATCGATCACGTGGACGGCGGCCCAATAAAACGTTATACATTGCATCGCAAACTTTACGACCGTAGTATGGAATGTCCAAAGTCACTAAAAAGGGATAAAGTATGGAGCGTTGACGGTTACAATTCCCACACCTAATCCTAACATTCTGGAAGATTTTACCAGTGGGACTGAAGGCACGGAAACCGGGTAGGAAAGGTGGAATACGAGTTCGTCTCCGCCGACGTAAGTTTGGCCCACCATTACCTGTTGTCATCATGGGTAAAGCTCAATCACTCTGTAATAAATTAGACGAACATGCTGCCAACGTTAAGTAATATTAAACAGGTACAGAGAGTGCAGTTGTATGTGCTTCACCGAAACGTGGTTTAGGGACTCGCAAGTACGACCTGCATTGATGGCTTTGCGTGCGAACGTATGGACAGAAACCACAAATCTGGAAAAGCATTACGTGGAGGAGTTTGTATTAATGTTGCTACCAGCCTCTCATCTCCTGAGGAAATGTATTTTATGCTAAAATGTGCTATGATTTATGTATTTTGCATTATTTGAACAATGTATATCAAATTCTCTCAAACTCATATCAGAATTGAGGCCCCCCCAACTTATTTTAGGTATACTTGTGACTTTGGAAGATAGGGGGGCGCTCTTCATGTTGTCTCATTGACATGTCATAAAAAGTCAATGAGCAAAAATTTCTGTGAAACAAAAGGTCCAAAGAAGATCTTCCTTTTTCATCTCACAGGTACGTACTTTTCATTTTCTGTTATCAAATATGGGATCTTCATGTATTCAAGTTTATTATTCAGTGATCGATTTGACTGTGACTACTCAAATTTAGTTTTATCTAGCTTCTCATAACCGATCTAAACACTGTTTGAATCATTACCTTGACTTCCTCTTTGCAGGGATACCAGCACATTCAGCCTCTGTGGCCAAATCTGAAACTTCCTCTGCCTTCCTCACTTTTGCCAAACCTTTTTCATAAGAACCTTCAAAAACAAAACACGAAATATGCCAGCATCAAAAGTTTGCCTATAAATACTTTGTAGAAGTTGCCTGGTAAACAAAATTCCTGATCCTGAAATATCAGTTTTTTGACATTAGGCTTAGATTTCTCACCCCACAATGGTAAAACCATTTGCAATTTCATTCAACCTACCATCTTTCTCTAGATCAAGAGATAACAGACCATGCATTTATGATCAATTAAACATGTAAATGATTTTAAATGATGAAATAGGGGGGCTACACAATATTTGTAAAAGGATTTCTAAGAGAGAAATGTGCAAACATATAGATCTACATTTTGAATGTGGGGGTTACACATGTGGAGCATGCATGTTAATTTGTATCTACCCTGTTTGAAACTTACTGGTTTTGTACAAAACACGGCATGGAAACTTATGATATCCATCTGTTGGTGGTTCACGCTTCTGCACTGCTTGGTCTACCCTTGTCTGTGACTTATAAGGCGGCCACATTGAAGATGTCTCATGGTCCACCAACCAGCTATTTGCTGCTAATGCAACCGCCTGCTCTTCAACAAACTCGATCACTGCATAGATACTGAGTGACATTATATCTTCAATCAGGTTAAGGAACTTTACATATTTGCTGCCTCAGATCATTTCAAAGTATTAATTTCTAAAAGCCATGCTTTTGGAGACGGGGATAAAAAGTGCAAATTTTTAAGGAATGTTTCTTGAAACTGGCAGAAAAGAAATATCTAATTTAAAAATAACAATGGTCAAAAAGTACTTTTGATGCATCTATTTACAGATTCAAAAGACCTAATGATTAAAGGCTACAACTACGTGGGCCTATCTGCAAGGGAATATTGCACACTTGCATCTAATATCTACCATGGAGCATGAATGCAGTACACCATCTAGCCCGTTTACCTTGTGTATGCCAAGACACCCCGATGGCAACGGGGTCGTGAAGTTAATTATCTACCGCTTTGAAAAGTTCATAGATGACGATTATCTGGTCACCTAACAAAATGTTGCGTACGATCCCAACACCATCAACAACTTTAATGCAACTGTCTTTCCAAGTCAGTGTGATGATACATGAGCTTAAGTGAAGCTCTTTGTACTGCTTAGGACCGTGGGGTTGCATAAAATGAGGTAAAGGACCATTCAAGTGCTGTGTTTTCACACAAGGCTATTTGTTTTTATCACATGAATGGGCCAGCTCCCTTTACCTTGGCGTGGTATCCCTCTGTGTGGTTTTTGATGACTCAAAAACGTATGTTTTTTCTCGGTACGTACATGTACATTATAAGGAGGGCACTGTAGGTGTTGAAAACGCATAAAAAACTTATCGTTTTCTTTAACAGGACACCTTGCCCATATGGGATTCATTCCACGCACATTTTTTGTTTTTCCAAACATATATTTTTGGGTGAAGGGGTCTGTAAAACTGGAGAAATGTGCCATTTTTCCAACTCAAAAACTAGTGATTTTTTCATTTTTATCATTTACATTCGCAGTAGAACGCCGCCAATCAAATCCCAGATAAATCGAGAGATATCGGTCGTTTTGAAGTTATACTTTCATAAAATAAATTAGAAGGTATAAAATTCCTATCACTTGCAATGAAAAAGGAAAAACGTCAATTTTGAGATGATGATACCCGATACATTCTGAGCTCAAAACCGTGATCAATGGGCAGCCATGTTCAGTTCACGTGGGCAAGGAACATTTATGTTGCACATGCACACAAAACAATGTCTCGCTGAAACTACGTGGGGTGCTTGTTGACAGGTTTCTGCTGGCTGCCAGGGACTTTTCAGCAAATTTGTAAGTGCATTTTGTAGTGAATTCGACTTGGACTTGATTCACTATGTTTGTAAACGTGACTCCAACACAGTAATGAAAAGAGTCTCCTCAAATCTTTTGCATTTAGCGTGGTTAATCAAAAGATCCTTTTTTGTGATGTAGGGATGATGGAGCATTTTTTTGCAACAACTTCAATTTATCAATTTATATTTTTAATGACGTTGTTCTGTCTCCTTTAAAATTTCAGGTGATCAAGGCCTTACCCTAGTGCAGATATCGTGTACAAAATTCCTCTTTACACAAAGTGCTACATCACGGGTGATCTTTATATTAACGTAATGGAATATGATACTGACAACCGTGTACAAAATCTCACCCTTAGACTGTTGAGACCATTGACAACTGAGCAGTGTTAACTGAGCAACACTCATAGACCAATATTTTAACCAATGATCTTGCAAAAAAATTCATCACAATTGATGATACTGATCATCCTCAAGTGTTCCTAGATACAAATAACTTCAAAGAAAGTTATATATGCAGAATCGGCAGAAAATGAGTAAAACGTACCTTTAATGACACTTATATCGAAAATTTTACTACTGATTTCAAGACAATTGACTGGAATTATGTTACACCAATCAGTGATATACTGTATGTATGATTTCTTTTCAGTACTAGGTCAACATCTATATTTCAAAAATTTTCTACTACTAGATTTTAATGATAAGAATAAAATCTCCATGTTTATCTAATGCCATTTACAATTCTATTTTCTGTAAAAACCATCTACATGTACAAAGAAAATTCTTAAGGATCCCAACTGATGGCCTAAATTCTTTTATCAAACAGGCAATGTATTCATTAGCAAAGATTCTTGCAGATGTGTTGAATAAGTGTTCGACAGCTTGAGTAAATGCTGATAACACCGATCTACTAAACGGGATCCACCCACAACAGGACTCACTGCAGGCCAGTATCAATACTGTGTAGCCTATGTGTAAATTATTTGAAAGACTTACTTGCCAGAGAGTAATATATTTCATTAATGATAACAAGATTCTTTCTGAATGAGAATTTTAATTTAAAGTAAAACGTTCTTCAAAACTAGCAGTATATTAGGGTATTAATAAAATGTATACGGGGATTGATCAAAATTTCTCCATAGGGGTATTTCTGGAGTTTTCTAAAGATTTTGAAACTTTAATCAGTAAATTTGAGTATTATGGTGTGCGAGGAACAGTGCTGGACCTTTTGGTAACAGACAACAATGTTATTTGTGTAAATTCTACCAAATGAGTCATTACCTGTGGAGTATGGGTCTGTGCCGGGCCCTCCACTCTTTATTCTCTGTATCAACGACATGTAAACCTCAGATTGTATTGAGGGATGTCATGCATGTTGTACATATAATTGCGAGTATGCTGGTGTGTAGCAACAGCGCCATCATGCGGTAGCAGGGGCATTCCTCATGTTTGCCGTCGCCTCCGCTGTTGGCTGTCTACTACTGAAATTAAAATAGGTAAATTTCACTCTTCTTGGGCTTGCAAAATTTCTTGTAAATCATCGAATGGGTCTCCAGGGGAGTAGAGAAATTGTTAGACATCGTGGGAAGGGTATAAATACATTATTTTATGGGTAAATTGGGCAAATGGTTTTGTTACTTTCGAGCGGTAAAATAATGGCGGCCTTATAGCAGTGTGCTCAGACAATATGGTTTGCATATACGTGTATATATCGACGTTAATGGTGCCGAGACCAAAACTTTGAGTAGGGTCTGTGGTGGAGTAATTATGTGGGGTATGTAGTTTAGATCATTTGATTGAAGGAAGTTACTGTACATGTACTTGAGGATTGGAGATGATTATTGCTTTAATTTTGAAATTGTTTGGAAAGAATGGGCTTCAATTATATTAGATTCTATCTCTAAGCTACAAAGTAATTAAAGAGTAATCTTCCCAGTACTTGAGGGACATTGATTTGTAGTCTTTATTCCAATGTACATGTAATTTTAGGATTGGATAATGACAATAGGGTGAACTCTTTGTTATTTCCATCAGGAGGAAGTCCACAGTGTGAATTTAATTTTCTTGGCAATTAATCAATTTGGAAGGATGAATAGATAAACTGTTTTCCAGGACATTTCCAATTTCATCATTTAGGGTCAAAACTGCCATTTCAATACATTCAGATTATACATGTATAATTCCTGCCATTCACCTAGAAGGAACAATTAACTTAAGTTGTGGTTCTTTTCTTTATATTCCCCATGTTTGTCGTCGCCTCCGCTGTTGGGCTGTCTACTACTGAAATTAAATAGCAATAACACCAGCAGAGATCCGGGCCCAGGGTGGTCTGTTGTGCCCCTCCCACAGTATGACATTCTGTTCACTTGCCGATAATACGACCTTGCGCACTAATGTAAATGAAGCAAGTCAAAACCTTAGTTTGGAATTTACAAAATTGGTAAATGGCTCATTGCTAACAATTTATGTATGGATGCCCTAAAATCATTATTTTATTATTTTACATTTTGGACCAGTCATACAAATACAAGTATTATAGAATAATAGAATTTTGGTATCATGAATCGTCTAAGATATATATATTATCCGGGTAATATTTCATTAACATTGCATGATTCTGTCATATCACCTTGTTTAAATTGTTCCATGTTAACTTTGGGCTGCACGACATGCAACCTTAACAATTTACTCACTTTCCAAAGCGGGAGGTCCGTATCTTTTGGACTGCTGGTCATTGAGATTTATTCTGCTCCTTTCCAAAATTACACTTACTGCAACGCAACAGAGGAACGTTTGAGTACTCTCAGGCTAACGCAGAGGGCGCGCAAGGTGCTCCAAGAAGCTGGCAGAAGCCGGACTGCCAGGATACGCTGATTGGCTACTGGTGCTACTGCAAGCTGTAATTACCTGTACAACGTCCGCAAAGCAGGCACAAAATAATTGCACACACCAATGTAAGTTCAGTTCGTTGCTGACAAGCACGAAACTGACGCGCTGTTTGACGCGCGACGAAAAGCAATTGTGGAGGTACGCTCTTCTATTTAGTTTAATTAAGGTGTACCGTTTTTGCCTTGTGCATTAGAAGCAGCTGGTTTGCTGAAGGATGATGTACCCCAGCAAAAGTAGTAGATGCATCGAGTCCGCAACAATGAAAGCTAGTGACTGTTAAACTGTACAAGTCGGTGGTCCCAACAAAGCCACTACAAAGATCACCTTCTTTCAAGATCTGTAGACAAGATTCTAGCCTGATAAATCATATACAGTTAGCTTCTTATTGAATCCCTTGCCATAATATTTATCCAACACATCTAATGGGTCCTGCTCCCACTGAGGGGTGTGGCGACGCACACTTAAACTGGGATATTTCAAGAACAAACGCAAATCCTATTCCCAGCTTTTTTTTAGCAGCATACATTCGTGAGTACAATAAAAAGTGATGGGGGTGAACAGGTATGTCCAATTGAACACTATGTCAATGATTAAGAATTATGCAATTCATCAATCGGGATCTGATTCTCTCATCTGTTATTCTGCTTTCATGCTTGCCATTTATTTACTCTTGATGTTGGCATTGATTTACACTTGTTTCGTTTGGTTTGTCTCCCTTGTTTGTTTGGCCCACATTGGATTATATTGTCCATCTGTAGGGTAGGGTATAAAAGCGTTCCTGTAAAACTTTACACCTAAAGGTTATCCAATTTCTGTAGTACTTCAGTAACGCATGCATGTTAAATTACATCGTAATGATTGGCAACATTGAAAGTAATGTCTGAATTTGTAAGGTTTTTGTTTTGATATCTTACACACACCATTGGTGGTACGACATCAATTGCCAGAGTAATTATGGTTTTCCAAGCAGTCGACCCCAACTGTTGGTCACGTGAATATTCGCCATAGAAATTTCACACAAGCGATGACTGGGATTGTATAAAATGCGTCTGTTGTAGCATTATTTGTATGACAGTTCACGTGTTCACAGTGATGCTCTGAGCTTTTATTACATTCTTGGCAAAATTCTCGAAATATAACCCGTACCTCTACATTTTTCTTTCGTTTCCCTTACCTTAAGGGGTTTACACCACTTTGTGTACAAGGCGGAGTTGACAAGTAACCAAGCAAAATATTTCCCATTTTGTAGTATAACATTGATAGTACCAAAAATGTACGTACAATGCTCCTTCAATTGGCTTAAACATGTAAATCACTTTACTAATATTTCTTGAATATATAACCAGCTTTTGTATTTAGCTACGTGAACCGACAAGCAATGTCACATTCAGTTTTATACACTGTTACGTCCACAATCTCGGCAAAAGTATTTATCAGTGCTGATTGTTGCCACGGGTATTTTCCCACTAGATACATCTAATTTCGTTTACTATGTATTAACCTTACTGTTACACTGTGAGAAGATCGTGCAGTCATAAAGGATTTGAAGGTGACTGTCTTGCATCAATATTTCTTCTGTTTATGGACTCGAGTCTACAGAGCTGGGGGGCACCGCAGGTCAGCCGTGCACAATCGTGAAAGGCGTGACCGCTTGTCCATACAGACTGTTACCAACCTGGAAAGTTTTAGATTGAGCGGTTTTGTTGGTCTGTACCCACCTAGGTCAACTGAATTCCTCAATTGCATCTTTGGACTTCGGACACTTGCAGTCACGAGTCTCATCATTTAAAAAGCAAGCAGAAGTGTTTGTGAACTTTCACTTGGCCTACATGAAAGTTGACACGGGCATTACTCTTGCACCTTATCCTTGTCAACACAGTTAGGGGATTCACTTAGATTATAACGAAAATGAGACGTCATTCTGTGATTGATCTTATACGGGTTACATAAATTATCATACACCAGTTTAAAACGAATCGGGTTTTTCACACCACACGGCTCTCTACCGGATTTACATTACAATGTAGTTGGGCAATGCTATGAGATAGCCACGGTCTTGATAGTCAATATATTTCAGATTTGCGCTTTCATTTATACTCGATAACTACCAGTAGAAGAGAGAATGACTGTTGTATTTCCCAGCCAAATCCTGTTGGTCCCCAATTTAGTTTACAATTAGCTGTTCGGTGTCATTTCAAATACACAGGCCAGATGTGCAGATGTTGCACTAAAGTATGGGAGATCGATATAGATAAGTGCTCAAGGAAAGTTTCAAAAGTGATTATCAGCTGCATATATTTTCAGAGTATAATTACCTTAGATGGCCATTATGCTTTTGGGTAGAGCTTTGAAAACGTGTGAATTTTCAATTCATTTCTTCAATATGACTTTTTTTGGTCTATCTTTTCTGTGACGCTAGAATTTAGCTCCTTTATTTTAATTCACATTAACTCAGCTCTGCTAAAGATTGCAATGGGCAAGAGAAAGGAGTTATACTGGTAGTTTATTTAAACCCAAATGTGAATTTTCTTAAAAAGATTTCTTTCTTGAAGCATCATTTTGAACCTTTAAGCTGGTCCTTTTTCTCACTGTAAATTACAAATATAAAGCATTGTGCATCTTGTACATGCACAATATGTCTTACCGTTTCTGCAACAGTTGAAACTTTGAACAAAGCGAGTGAGGTTTGGGCAATCATACCTACAGTATATACCGTAGAGGTGCCGTATAGTCTTGCTAAAAGCCATGTTGGGCAAGGATCGTACTGTACTGTGCTCATCTGTCATTTTAGGCAAATACATACACCGGGCCATATTTTTTACCCTCTTATTTAGTTTTTAGACAATAACAGAGTCTTATGTGACGCTTTTCGCCATGGAGACCTGAGTGGTCAGGTTTCCCTTTTCTGACTACCTTGAATCGGATATCTCTCCATCATTTTCCAGCGTTGTCGTTGGGAGTGTTAAAATGTATTGGAAATAGTTCTGGAATTTGCACTTAACAACTGCTTTCATGGAAGGGCCGTTACCTTCCCTACAGCCGTTTTTTGCCTCAGTTGCATTAGTGGGCTAACCACACTATATGAAGCTGTACACGTACGTAAATGTAAACTAAATCGTTTAAACATATTGTCTATTCCAAGGTTTTACTTTTCAATTTTCCTCGTCCGGGAGAACTCTGATGATAATTCAGGTCGTAGGGTGATAAAATATCGAAGGCGTGTGTGTCTGAACTTATGTATTCTTGTTGGAGATAACTGGGGCTCCTGCCAGTGAGGTTTAACATCTGGGCTCAGCGACGGACGGCCCGCAGCGATCGTCGTTCTTGCCAAATTAAGATAAGAAAAAGGTACCCGCTATGTTGCTTGAATGAATTTTTGGTACAGAATGTCCCTCTATTGCTTACATATCTTGGTTTTTACTTTTTTTTCAAAGTGGTTTTATTTTAGACCACTTTGTTGCCGAGACACTGATGGAACCTTACTTTTGGTAGGAAAAGATTCTTTGGGGAGTTAACGTCCTTATCAGTAGAATCAGCCCCTTTAGTCGGTGGTTCAACACCTGTTTGTCTAAAGAAAGCATTGGGTGGAATTTGTCATTATGTGCTTCGGTATTTTGCGCCGATTGAGGTGTTCTTCTGGCGAGATCTCTCCTGGACATCCTAGAGGATTTCCACTTCGGGCAATAGAAAGGCGCGTCCTCATCTCCTGATTTCTGCTCAAAGCAAACGCAACCAATCAAACTGGCAATACATCATGGCATTTATTGTACTGTACATAGATAGGCTCGCATTATATTCCTCGTGGAGTCTGCACAAGATAGACTTAAAATAAACAAAGGATACATACAATGTTTAGGTGGCCAAGTTCAAATGATACAAAACTCGGTAACAAAAATAAATTGCTTTGCATATCATGACAACTGGAAATGAATTGAGCCCTAATACTTCAGTGACGCGTATATAGCAATTACAAGCAGGTTGGGAAAAAAGACTTAATCTGCAATGCAAGTAAACGGAGAACGTACACAGAAGGTAGTCTGTGAGATCACGACTAATACTACTACAATTCAGAAAGGCAGTTACAGTGTACATGTGGTTCATATACAGATTAAAGGTTCGCGTGTACAAAGGACTTCAGGATATTACATCTCTATCATGTACATACGAAAACTTACAAAAGCGTTGTCTCTAAAGGTGTAAGGCTAAGCTGCTAACGTTAAATATCTCAGAGGCATAGTGTATAGAGTAAATGACTAATTAGCAGTCGGAAAGTTAAATTGAAGTTTGCAGATATGCTAATATTTATATTAAGGCAAGGCCAACTACATGTACGTAGTCCATAACCACGGAACTTTACAAAAGGCAGAACTTACCTTATGCAAAACAATACATCTAGGCTTACGTTTCTAGCAAATAGTCTAATGAAAAACTCAATACACAGGTTTATTCATTACATTAATACAAGCAGAGTACAAACGAACATAGCTTCCCCTAGTGACCTTACAAATGACACACGCATAATTATTGCTCCAGTTTCAACGTTGTTTCCATCCAAAACTAAGTTTTACTTCAAATTTTAAAGGAAACTCGCTTGCAGTTAGGGAAGGCAACTCCAGAAGAACTGCAAAGAAAAAAATACTCCGAGGATTGCACAGCGCAATGTGTATTTATAAAGATGAACACCATTACTAGGAGAATATTGTACTCCTACGAAAAAAGCCTATTCTCCAGAATAGGGCACAATTCTAAGATTCACTCAATTTAGAAAAACAACTGTCTTGATTAAAAGGAGAATTTTATACACAATTAGAAGAAACACAGAAATTGAGTCAAACAATCATCACAAAACAACAATGTTAATATTCACTCATTTTCAAAAGGCTTAGGCCTACCTGGGTGTCCGCAAGAATGTTGGTTAGCGTTGATTTAGGCCCCAAGTTGGTTCCCAAATCAAACAAGAACACAACAGTCAGCGAGGTCTACCCACTGCATAGTCACTTGTTTATCTGGCCTATTCGCCGTTTAGACTGTCTCTGTCCCAGGTTCGCCACCAAATATCTCGTGGCTCTCTGAGGCCGACTGATTCGGTCTCCCTGTACGTGCGCAGGCCAGATGGCTCCTCCAGCGTCTCACGTGTAACCGTGGTGAATTCCTCCCTCATTAATACGGCCTCCGTTTCGGTTGCTGTGTCCACCCTAGGGCTCCGACGGAACTCCTCCGGCGGCTCACATTCTCTCAGGCCAGCTGTGTGAGTTCTGCTTGCGGAAAACCATCTGCCTCCGAAGTACAGCCTCCCCTCCGACGGTAGTTCCTCTTCTACAGTGACCACCCGTCTGACTGGGACACCGCCCGCTGCTCCTTCAGCATGGGTGATCAGCTCCCCTCTATATTCCAGTAAGAATTTTCCTTTCAGAAGATTCCTGGTTGCAAATGTTCCCCGCCCAATGTAGTTATTTATAAACTGCACCGAAAAACCCTGATAGTCGGTGTCAGTGATGCATGCTTCTGATGCCCGTAGTAGAGGTGTGCATAATTTCTGCTGCCTGAGTCTCTCGGAACGAGAAATGGTTCTTTCTTCGTCAAATTCCAGGTCACTTTTTTCGCCATGGCACATCTTTGTCACCATAATCATATCTCAGCTCCTCTCCTGCCTGGATGTCTTTTAGAGCAAAAAGACAAATATGAGGCCTGCCTTGCTCTATTATCGCCTTCATTGTTGTGTTTGCTTCTCGACCCCTGCCACTGACCATTCGACAAGCACCAGTTGAGTTGGTTCCGTCAATACAAAGTGAAATGCCTCCATGTTTGAAAAAGAAGAGAAACGATCCCTTTTCGTCAGGGTAGCTTTCCTGTCTCAGTTCTCCTTCTTTGCTTGTCCACGACGCTGTGTTTGTAACAGTTCTTGCAACATTGCCGCTACGTCCTCATTGCCCGAGGGGCCCAGGGATTTTTCCTCGTTGAGCTCTGCTGTCAAGGGTCTGAACCGTCCAATTCTCTCAGCTTTGCACCAGGCTTCAGCCTCGGCCACGATCTCTACTGCCTCATCCAGTGTCGACGGTTTTCCCTGAAAAAGGGCGCGCTTCAGTTCAAGACCGTCCAGAGCATTCTTGAACATCTCGATAGCAAAGTCCTCCTGGAAGGTCGTCCCGCTATCAGGAAAGGCACGTCGGACCAGTCTCCTGATGGCCTGCCCAAGTTCAGCCACGGTCTCGCCCGGACGCCTTCTTCGAGATGTCAACTCGGCCTGATGTCTGATCTGCTGGCTTGCTGTTCCAGAACAACGTTCAAGGGCCTTTACCAGTTCGCCATAGGACGAAAGTACCTCCTTCGGCAATGAGCAGACGACCTCCAATGCAGGCCCCTTCAGCGCCACCAGCAGGTAGTTGGCTCGCTGTTTGTCACTCCAGCCATTGATCTCACTCACTCTCGAAAGGTGAACAAGGTAATCCTCAATGCAAGAGGCACCATCGTACTCCCTGGCCTTTACCCGCGGTACTGCTCCGGTGCATGCCTCGCTTGGGTGCTGGCCAACTGCATTTTGCAGCACTGGATCCGCTAATAGCGGTGGCCGTGTGCACTGCCGTGTGACTGCCCGCATGACGAGGCGTACGGCCGCTGCTTATCCCGTTAGGACACACTGGGAGCTGATAAACAGTTGCATCAGAGAGGTGTTCACCTTCACTGTCTGACTCGCTACACACTGCCCGCCACTGTTTACGAAGGTCCTCAGCGAGTTGTCTCTGGTGTCTTCGCAGGCTACGAGGTTTCTTTGGCCGGTCCAACTCGTCCTCCGTAAAGAGGCTTGGTGTCTCTGACAAAAGCCGCTGCTTTTTATGTCCAGATTTGGAACCATACGTGCCCCGTCGGGAGCTCTCTGTCAGGGAGCGTTCAAGCCGTTCAATGTCCCTGGAAATTCCGTCGATGGCTTCGGCGATGCTCCGTGTGGACGCCATGCGACTTGCCATCAGCTTCAGCGTCAGTGGAAATCCTAGAAAATACCGCCGCTGCCACCAAATGTAGCGTACACCTCGGTGATCTTGCCCCTCAAAACCCAGTAACGGAAAGGAGAGGGAATACAGGACTTCCAACAATGAATTTATTTGTCTTCATCAACCAACTCGGTGCACGACCCTCTAAAACGGCCGTCAGAACAACAACAACTGCTAAAAAAATTTTAAAAACAGAAACAGCGTAACACAATGTATAACAATTTCAAGGCCGCCCTGGCACTTTTCCAATTTCCCTCCCGCGCCCGCCAAACCACGACGCCCCGAAAATAGAACCCAATTTCCGGTGCGCACCCAGCACAAGAGAAACAGGTCAGGGCACTCCGCCGGCGGCCCCCAGCGCCGCCGGCGGCGTACGAAAGATTAACATGGCAATAAAACATGAAAAGGGGTATACAATTGTCCGTTACACTATGTTTCTTTGCGGACAGTGCAGGAAAATTTACACAACAGTGTCGTGATAGCTGGATTGTTGAAGGATGGAAATTTACCATACAAACTAACACAACTACGCCCTAAGAGTTTAAGGGGAGACAGGATGGTGGATGTGTTACGTGTACATGCACTTTGGCCAAGATTAAGAAGTTTTTCTTTGTTACATCGTTCGGTGAGGCATGAACAGTAACATTATTTGACTGGTTTAAGGATGCAGAATCACTGTGAAGACTTAGGGATAAGATTAGAATCTCTATTCATCCCCGAAGGGAAATTATTTTTCTCGCTTATAAAATTACATGAAATACAGAGCTACATAATATACAATTCAGGTATATCAAGCTCATTAAAATACCTAAATACAAATACAGTGAGTACAATTCAAACTCGTCGAAATTGTATACACTCCATAACAACACAGACAAAATACGCTCAGGCAGAGTCCAGGAGCCCGGTTGCAAGGAAAAAATATCTTTTCAGATTCAGTGGAACATAACATAAGTAGCCTCATCATGGGACTGGTTTAACTGAGAAGACAGTAACATCTTCATGCGAACTTTTGATCTTGAGCTTGCAGTGACTTTTGATTAAGCCTAACCGTTGTCTCGTCGCTAAGGTTGTTGTCTTTGTGGCAGAGCGATATCAAATGTGAGCGAATTGCTTTTTACGCCATTTATCAACCACCTCCTCTGAAGGCATTTTTGAAATTAAAGTCTTTCGCAGTTTTGGCCCATATATTGTTGCAGTTTCGTAGCTGAAGTTTCCCACGGCTTCCTTGTCACAAGGCATGCAATTGAAGTGACCAGGGAGACGACATGTGAATACCTCATTGTGTTCTAATAACGTCGAAGAGATAAAAAAATACTACAGTCACCAACGTACTTGAATGTTTGGTTTAAGAAATTTCAACGGCAGCGAAACGATTTGATAGTTTTTAGCATCTGAATTAAATTGATTTCTTTAGGCCTACATGAACAAATAACAAAAAATAACTTCAGTGAAGCAAACGTCTAAAGAATGTATGTATATAATTAAATACATTTGCAACAATACCATTGTGGATTGAGTTTTCAGTCCCTACTTGATTTCGTGGGTTTTAGAATATTCTTTAGGGGTGTTCTCCCACGGCTAAAACAGTACCTTCTCATTGTCTCCTCGCTAAAGGTTCTATTTAGGCCAGTAGTAGGAGAGGGACAGTTCTGGACCACACGCCCTTTTCACCCCCTTTCACCCATCGCACTCACCGGGAATTCCCACTCACCTTTTGACCCCGGCGCCGCACGCTCCGCTCGCTATAAACAACTCGTGACTAGCGCCGGGGATTTCCACTTCACTGACCTTGAACTTTTGACCCCGGCTGTAAACAACTCGTGACTGGCACTCGCTCACAAACAAGTCTCGACTTGCCCATTATTAAAAAGAAAACCGAAAAAACAATAATAAAAATACATAAAAATAAATGGTAGATAAAACTACAAACGTGAATTGTTATTTTCGCAAAGACACAAGAAATTCGATCGACTTGATAGATTCGTACGATTGCTTTCGTTGTTTAATTTCCAAAAGTTTACGCAAATGCACCGATTGTAAAGAATGCCACAAATGTCATGAATGCCAAGACTGCGTCAGATGTAAGGACTGCTCCACCAGCGACGATTGCGGTAGATGTATAAATTGCGTGGCTTGTTTTAATTCATACGACTGCAGAAATTCAAATGCCTTGGACAGTTGCGAGGACTGTTACGAGTGTGCTCATTGTATTGAATGTTTTGGTTGTACCTACTGCACCTGCTGCGTAAATTGTGTCGAGTTGGAAGGAATGGATCACGTGGTGCTCGTAGACAGCAAGCATAAAAAGCTGGGGCACGCGCGAGAGAACGAGTCACTGCCCGATTCATCGACTAAACTCGATGCGGACTTATATAAAATTGGATTAATTATTAAATACGACGCTGACGTCGAAAATTTAATTAAAGTAGAAATTCCCGCCCGAATAAAAAATGAGAAAAAAATTAAAAAAAAATATATATATAAATAGAACAATGTCAACTCAAATATATATCGTCTCAATTGACCACGAACGTCTAAATGCCGGCAACAAAAACCCAAAAATTACCTATGGTCCCTTTGATCCTAAACATTTAGTCATTTTAAGACCTACAAAGTGTTCTTCTAAGATCGCTTATCACCACAAGGGGCAAAACAAACAACTGTTGATTAGACTCGAAGACCCTTGTTACGGAGTCAACCCAGTTTACAAATATGGTACTGAGGAACCTACTGGTCAAGATCAAATTTGATCATATATCTCCCGAGACCGAATCGTTGCTATTACGTGTAAATGACGAAGTTTATAATTATTTTGAAAACCTAACGGACGAGGTGCTAGAAGATCTAACCGCGAGTACGCGTAACTCTTTTAAAGTGTCTCAAAAACTAGACGACATACCCAATAGGATCAATTGCTTAGTTAAACCAGCTTTTACCGATAAAAGTAAGGATGTACGTTAAGATCGATTATGATGCCTCCTGTGGTGGATAAGTCATTTGAAGAAATCGATCGCGCTCTTTTTGCAAATAAAAAATGCCACGCGGTCTCTTTGATCTCTCCTAAAGATATTATTTTGGTGCCCACGGTTCACTTTCTTGCGGAGCGAGTGTCAGATACCGAGTAACGGCGGCTATGCTCACGGTTAAAGAAAAAACATGCTTTTGGGAAGCGTTTGATTAAAGAAAAGTTAGTGAAAATCAATTTAACCTTGGTTATACTAACAGGGGTTAAATTTTTTTTTTACTTTAAATAAATGAACCCTTATATAAAATGATTGATGCGGAACTTTGCCACTTGTTGAATCTAAAGGAAGTACACATAGCGGGATCTCAAAAACAAAGTCAACCGAGGCCACCTTGTAACCACCAAATACTTGAAATGGACGAAAGATACGCGTGTAAACATTGCGGTCTAATTTTTGGATGGGTTTCCTCGCACACCCCCAGCAGACATGGGAGATAGATATTACAAGCATCCCCGTTTGGAGGAAACCCAAGCCGCCAAAATCGAGAAAAACGTTGCAGAAGTACAACAGTTGTTTTAAAAACGGCGAAGCGGGTGAAATAGAATATAAGTTGAACCAAGTTTTAAACGGTAAGATCTCTAGAGGTAAACCGTTGAAGGCTTTAATCGCGGTGTGTTATCACGACACAACTGGGGAAACCGAATCTAAAGTGAAAGATCTATTTCAAGTTTCGGATAAGCACTGGGAAAACGCTATGGAGAAGTTTAAAAATAGTTTAATATAAAAATGGAAACACACACGTTTTACTTGACTGAAAATCCTCAAACGCATCAGTATGTAGCACGAACGGGAGACTGAAATCTGGGTAGCTCATCACCGGTTGACTTGATAGTTCATCTAGGAATGAGTTCATTAGTTGTTGATGTTGGGGCAGCCATTGGATCGGCGTCTTGGATGAAAGTTGCCCTTGTTTTCTCCTCATGTTGTTTTTCTGTTTCACCCTACTTCCATTGGCTTTCGAGGCTTCAGTAGACAGTGCTGGTGTGATCAGTGCAAATAGGGGCCGGGCACGTTTGGAGTAGTCCTTCAAATAGCGGCGGTAGTACCCCGTAAGGCCAAGTAGCTTTCGAAGATCACCAATGGTTTGTGGTGTCTTTGTCTTCAGGGATTGCAGTGCCGCTGTTTCTTTGGGATCGGGTCTGTCGCCTTCACTGCTAATGATTCTGCCCAGGTACCGTACCTCGCTTTGGAAAAGGTGACACTTCTTCGCCTTCATCTTCACTCCGTGTTCCCGTAGCCTCTGTAGGACAGTTCGAAGATTTTGTACATGTTCTTCGAAACTTGCATTGTGCACTATTATATCGTCAAGGTAGACTTCACATATTTGGTGATTGAGTCCATCCAGTAGGTGTTCCATGCAACGTTGGTACGTGGCCGGTGCGTTCTTACGTCCGAATGGAATCCTGACCCACTCATGTAGGCCCCAGGGGGTAACGAAAGCCGTTTTGTGCCGACTACCTTCATGCGTGTACCCCTGGTGGTAAGCCTTGCCTTGGTCAAGGGTACTGAACCATTGGTTTCCTCCCAGGCCATCTAAGACGTCTTGAATACGAGGTATCAGGTGGCGGTCATCAATAGTTTTCCTATTGAGGTCGCAGTAATCTACACAGAGACGCAATTCTCCGCATTTCTTCCTCACACACACGACAGGTGATGCGTAAGGCGACTGGGATTTTACAATCCATTCCCTTTCTATCAAATCCTGTAGATAGGCTTTCACTTCCTGATTAGAGGGCTCGTGGGATGGACTGATAGGTACGCTGTACTGGGACATCATCTGTTAAGTGAATCTTCATCTGCAATTCTGGGATGGACCCCACATCGCTCTCAGCTTCTGCGAAACTTGAAGATTCTTCCTGCAACATCTTTAACGCCGTTTCTTTCTGGGTTTCACTCAGGTTGGACAGGTCAAATGATTCCCACACAGATGGTTCACTCTCTGGGGTCAGTGCGTCATCCCTCTCACTGTCTCCAACTGTGACACTATTCATGCTGGGTAGTGGATTTATTCCACCAGAGCAAACTGAGCGCGTCAGTCGTAAATGTCCCAACAAAGTGCGTGGCGGAAGGATGATGTCTTTGTATGTATGGTTTTTCACTGGGATTTTCACACGGCTAGTGGATCCCTTTTTCAGCTGGACAATGCACTCGTCAAGCTGCAAGCCATCCGGTAAATTGCCCAGGATATTCGGCTCGAACACCGTAACTCTTGTCTAGTGTAGGGGACCAGTGCGAATAATACAGGTGACTTCAATAGTCCGGTTCTTTGGGATGGTGAGAGGTGACTTTCCTGTCCTTGTTACTCCAAAATCATCTGGGGTTATTCTCACGGATGAGGTTAACTATGGTGGTCACCCCCCCTTTTTGTCTGCTTCGGAAAGGCTGCTGACAACAATCCCAAAAGACTGTCGTCACTGGAGGACAGGTGAATAATCTCCTCAATTACGTTATATCCAATTATTGGTTCAGGTACGTCATCCCTGGTGACCAGAAATGGGACAATCATTTCCTGGGTGTGTCCCTCACCGTTGGATGTAAAGTCGTAAAGGTGTCCACCGCTCAAATGGTACGGGTGTCCCATTTGCTGCTGTGAGTTGGAAATCTGGGTCAACAAGGTCCTTGGTACTCCGAAGGTCAGCCCGGGCACATTCCTCTCCAACAATTCTGAGAGACCATGGCCACTTGCGACCCGGTGCCCCACAACACCGCAGAGGGCCCCCCTTCTATCGTGCAGAGGGCCTTGCATTTTTGGCCGACTAGTTTTATGAGGTTGTCGTGGTGTTTTGGTGTGATATGACATACCATAGTTCTGTTGCAGTTCTTTTTCCCGGCATGAGCTGTACGATTTAACTCCTGCAACTGACAACAATTTTTCCTTGTGCTCACTCCAGTTGTTGCGCTGGCAACCCTTGGAAACAGTACGAAGTATCATGACAGTCTAAACAAAGTTTCATGTTCTTGATCAAATCCATTTTTCCCACATCCAAAACATCTTAGGGACTTTACTGGTTTGCTAGCTACTTCTCGTCCCTCAGGAGTAGCTGTTTGTCGTTTCCCTGCCATCCACGGGCATAGTGCTCGGTGCTTCCACACTTGAAACAATGACTGCACCCTCTGGCTTTCCTGCTTCTTCACACCGGGAACAGGATGGACGCTTTCTGCTGTTTCTGGTATGTCTGTCTTGTTTCTTTGGATCCTTGTTCTGCTGCAGTACTGCAATCGATGCCTTTCAACTCCTTATCTCCTTGACCAAATTCTCCACACCATCAGGATTCTGCAAGTCATCAGAAGCGATGCTGCTGACCTTAACTTTCGACGCTCGCTTCTGAAGACGCTTCTCCTCCAGACTAGTCACCACATTCTAGACCTTCGAGTAGCTCCTCGTCAGTGATTTGGGTTTTTTCCCAATATTGCCTCATTTCTCCCTTGAGATTTGGGGCTAACCCCGTCCAAACACTCTGCAGGAAAGTGTTCTTGACAAGTTCTTGGTCGTTGTGTAGTGTGGGACTGGTCCTCTTGGCTGGCGGCGAACAGGATTTTCTGACGCAGACTAATGGCACGGACAACAAAATCTTGAGCCGATTCTCGTGGCTGCTGGGTTGCTGCAGCCAATTCCTGGTACAGATCAATGGCATCCTTCTCCCGAAAATGGGCACGGAGGACTCGACGTAGGTTGGGGAAAGGTATTCTCCGCTCGTCCCTCCAGGTAGCTTCGTAATGGTAACCCTTGAGTAACTGCACAGGTCACCGAAGAGATTATCTCTCGATGGGAGAAGCCCCTTCTGTAGCCCATCTTCAATTTTTTCGGCTAAACTGCAGAAGGAAAGCTTATCTGGCTGGCCTGCTGATCCGATTTGCCCCAGAATTTTGAAGTCCGCGTCTCAGTGCTGCTTCGGTTACGGTCAAGGTGGTCGTTTTTCCTCCACTTTTCTCAGAGTCTGGTAGGGGTAGCTAGGCCATCGAGCTTTGTCTTGAGTACCTTGAAGAGGGCCAACCCACCATCATCCCTCTCCTCGATTTCCGAACTGTCAAGGTATCGGTGGATATGGCGGATGAGTCCTCGTTGGTCTTTTCCAGCAGTGCCATCTTCAATGTCCAAAGACTTGACTAGTTCCACCAGTTGCTCTTGCAGCTGGTACAGCCCTGCCTTCACCTCCTTTTCAAACTCTATGAGTGACTTGGCGGCCGTCATTCTGCTAAACTGACTCCTGGTGTAACTGCGATGGTCAAACTACTCCCTCAGCTACGTATCAGCATGCTCAGGCCCTCGCCGTTCCCATCAGTCTGCCCTGTGCTGGCAAGGGTCGCCAAATGTTACCAGGGTATGCCGGGGTACTGGGTCAAAGGGGGGTACCCAGGGTTCCAGTTCGCTGTGGCAGAATAAAATAATGATGATCAACGGAGGGATTCTGGACTGGCAACTAAAACAATGCACTAATTTAATAAAGTACACTGAATGAGTTGTCACGTGCACAGCGCCCTCAATTGACCTGGCCACAGCAATGGAAAGTTTTGTTTGGTCGGGGGGCCTTAAAATTTCTCTCTGTCAACACATTGAATTCACAGTCTATAGTGTGCCGTACGTACCGGTGTGTCGCTCCTGTGCACATTGACTTACAAATTCAGTGGTCGTCACCGTGGGTGAGGAAACTATACATTAATTATTTCCCGGTTTGAGATGTCAAGGGACATGAAACTATTTTTGTGTGTGCCATTACATGTGTATCAATAGTGGAATTTTATTTTATTAATTTATTTATGGAAAAGTCATAGCGATTTTATTTTTTCTACTTTGTGCCATTGTAGGGTTTTTTTCCCTTGGGAATTCCTGGTCAGCGAATACAATTCTGATGTAACATATCAAGTGTGTGACTGTCGGGTCCCTTTGATGCTGTAGACCTGAATCCCTTTTAAGGAGGGGTTCGACCCGGGGCATCCCCGATCGTCGTGTCGCTTCATTAACATTAAGAAAATGTAATGACAATGAGAAGAATAGCTATTGGGGGATTGAGCGGTGAATGCCTCCTAAAAGCAAGCTTACGTGTCAAGTGGGGACGTCCAATACTGAAGGAATAAACAGTTCAATTACAAACTATCATACAAAATAAATTATGTGGCTCTAATTGGTCAATGTGCACAAGGGCGGCACTAACTGGACCAGTCTATATTCACTCCAATACAAACAGTAATATAACTACAGCAGCCTTTTTTTTGTGGTGGGGGACTGATATTTATTAACGGGAGAAAATGCAATACGATTAAACACCTAAAAGTGTTGAAGAATCCGCTGGCATTTCTTAGTCCTTGACCATGCGCTGAGAAGTGAGAACGTTTTTCATTTATTCAGTCGAGTGGTCATGAGGGTTTTCTGCGACATTTCAGCCCCATGATTTTGCCCATGGCTTCCACTCTAAATCTAACAGTGCAAGAATTTTGCTTAATAGGCCCTGCATGTACATGTATGTCTAAACTATGTCCCTACACCCTTGGCGATGCCACCTATTACAAACTGTCTCTCAGAGTTTTCTTGATCTGCACCAATTGGTCACTTAACTTTTAACCCTCCTATGCAAGAGTCACTCTTTGGGTCAGTCGGTCACCAGCACAAAAATGCACAGCTGTGCCATTTTGTGCACTGCATTAACTACCCCTGGAGGGGAGATATCAGAGTACAGATTGTGCTGCCAAACAACTGTACCTCACAGTTCCATGAGTATCATTGTGTGGCAAACCAACTAGAGTGGTGAGGACAGCACAAAAATGCCTGTGTCAATTTGTGATGCCAATCAACTGTCTACACATTGAACTTGTCCATATTTCTGCCATTTTTACATCGAAATAACTTGAAAAGTAATGCATCCTTGTCTATTTTGTTTCAGGAAATGAAAGACGCTAGAGAGTTCGTCACCTAAAAAAATTGCACACTCACTTGCCATATATTCTGTGAGATATGGGACCGCAAATACAGACTTTAATGCAAAACTGTTAATATTTAAGTCAAGATTACGCAGATTAGACCTTAGTCAATATACAAAATTGCCATTAACTGGATAAAGCGAATGAGATATTGGTATGAAATTTGGGGTGGAGTCTTCCTTTGGTAATTTAAATGACCCCACCACTAAAACTTGTTTCAAACTGGGTAGTTACCGGTATGTGTGCAAATGCATGCAAATTGACCAAAATTAATGTCATAATTCACTGATAATTAACGAGCTACTGTTTAATGATTTGTGACTTGATTGAAATTACAGGAAAAAACTTGCCCAGAACAGCAGTGTAGTTCAGCTGCTGCATTAGTTTTGGTTAACAACATGGAGGTAGGAACTTCCATGGTTAACAATGCAATAAAATGTTACGTTCAACTATGAACATTTACATTGCTGGTTTTGTGATTCAATTTACTCTCAACCCAGAACAATACATTTGTATTATTGTATCATGTGTACTGAAGGGTGACAGAGAGGGGGGAAAATGGATGTTACATTTTGTATTGTAGGCAAGTATCGTCGAAGCAGAGCTGTGTCAAAACACGACAGCGATAGCGACGCATGGCTTATGCATGCAGCGCTGAGCGCCAGCACGTGTGTGTTATGTGTGTGGTAGAGCCGACTGTGGGCACAAGTGCTCTGACCCACACTGAAAATTTTTATTTAGTCCATTGGACTAATAAAAAATAGTCATGGGTACTGTTTTATTTGACCAATAAATAAGTAGTCATATACCAGCAATTTGACTTATTATAATTAGTCATGAAAAAGTGTCTTATTTGACTAATTTCTGAAATGATTAGTAATGACAAAAAAATAATTAGTAATGCACGAAAATTAATTAGTAATGCACAAAAATTAATTGGTAATGCACAAAAATTAATTAGTAATGCAAAAGAATTAATTTGTCTTCTGACTAATTGAACTATGCTGAAACTATGTTGGTTGGTCACACTGAACGCAATTCCAGAAATGAAAACAAACAACACAGGACTCAATATTTCAATTGAAGTCTGGAAGTTGACATCACACTTTAATAATACAGTATATTAACATTGTTCAAATTTGAAATACATTTCAAAATTTCAAACTTGTTTCTTATATGTACACTGGAATAACATATATATGTACATTTATTTACATGTATTAACATGTCAAGTGCAATGACAACAATATACATTTATGTTGAGGTTTAAATAAAATATCACAGTTTATGTCCATAACCACAACATTTAAAATTGTTTTCTCTTGAGCCAGTGAACTATCTGTGAATTTATGTGGTGCCCATTTCCTTAAAACCAAGTTCCACTCATTTGTGAAATAGCGTCTACAATCTTTCTCCTGTATTAGCTACATACAAAACAAATGAATGGGATTAATAGCACCCCCCAAAAAAAGTCTCTATTATCTCAAAATTAATGAGGTTTGAATAAATCTTTCCACTCTTTTTACATCTCAATAAACATCAACCCATACTATCATATTGCTAGAAATGCATTTTGATACGGCAAAATGAACTTGTATAATATTCCAGTACATATATTATGGTAGAGGGACTTTACATCAAAATGCAATGTACATGATGTATGTAATATTCTGCAAACCTCATGTGCTACACGTGTTTCATCAAAAGACCTTCGGTTGGAGGATCCTTATGAAATGGTTTGCGTGTGTGGCCCATGAGCCGATATCCCTGGTGGTGGTTATGCTTAACCTTTTTGACCGAAGGACGAATGATTTAATAATTTTTTTTTTAAATAAGGATTTGACATTCAAGGTAAAATCAATCACACTGAAAGTTAGAGATTAAGTAAAAATCAAAAGCTGGTAATTTGTCATGTGGGATGAAGTTGCAAGCATGTACAGGCCATTCTGCCTTGTGGTGTCAGCAAGCCCCCCCCCCCCGTTTTTCAAGTTGAAGTCATTTCCAAACAACACCTTATTCCCCAAACCCCATACCCCCCATCACAGTCCCCAACAAGGATCTCCGCCACATGTCACATAATTTTAAAACTTGTTTTAATGACAGTTCTTTAGTTGCTCTATTAATAAACTCTTAGACATCTTAATTCACAACATAATCAAGACTGTACATGTATGTATGCAATGAAGTTATGCATGGTGGAGGTACTGAACTAGGATAGGTTTGTGGTAACGCCATGTACAAGGAAGAATCACGATGTTCCGAAGCGTATGATACTGTTTGTAACGTCAAGTGTTCACCACTAGTTCTTCTCAGAACCACACACTCAAGGAGAGATTCTTCCTTGTACATGGTGTTACCGAAAACCTTACCTAGTTCACATTTAATATCATTATCCAAACCTGAAGTACTACACATGTCCATTAACAGAACCCTTATACCCCCAGTTCCCGACATAGATCTCTGCCGCGCCACCCAATTTTAAAACTTGTATTTAAAACTTACAAACATTAAAACTTGTTTTTAACAAGTAACAACAATAAACAAGTTGACTCTGGGTCACTGGGTTGGGGCATCTTAATCCTCATTCTTTGTGTGAACTTGTTCAACCTTGAGATCAAAGTGAGTACCGTTTTCTGAACTGGGACGTTTGTCCTTAATACCTAGTAAGGCGATCTGCGTGAATTCCAGTGTTTTGATGTGTGTTACAGGGGTACTTCAAATGAAAGACGTAGAAAGCACTCACAAAGCACGCGAAAGCTGTTACAATATCGCCACAGCAGCACACTTGTTCCCGTTCGACCATCAACTTGAATGATGTTGATGTGGGTAGACTTTTCTCATCCATGATGACACACACTGCTGGTCTGCACTTGCCATCATCATTCTGGTGAAAAAGTGACAGCAAATGTTTCCATGACATATTTTAATGAAGGAAAAATGTGACAAAGATAGTAATATTTTAAAGGAAAATTCCACCATAGCAATATCTAAACCGCTCATTCTCGGTAAATGGCCCTGCGTGCCCTGCACGCTTCCTTTTACACGGTGAAAAGGCTCATTTTCGGTGGCATGCGGCTCTATACACACTTCCACATTCCTTCCACATAAAACTGTGAAATCTCAGTTTTCACGGCGGCTTTTGCCATCTCCAGTCAGCGATGGGTTAAGTATCATGTAAAATCCATCATCATTACATTCATTACATTTACCTGATCATCCTGGTAGGCGAATATGTGACCCAGCGCGAGTAAATGAGGCTTTTTGAGCTAAAAATGAAAATTTTGATTTTTATATAATCATGTTGGGCATGGTTTAAGGATTAAAATGGTACCTCAGTCATCTTCATAGGATACACGGTTACGAAGATACAGCTGGATTTAGGTCACATGACACTGACATTTCAAAAATCAAATTAAGGAGATACAGGCTGTTAAAGTTTTGGCAACATTTAATCTTTGTTGTATTATAGTTTACATTCAGAACTCCATAGCAACCTTGCTAATTCTTAAACATATGTACACCAAACTTAAGTCACACACATAGCAAAAGTTTTTCCTTAATTTGGAAAACATATTGCACAAATTAAATAACTGAAATAGCATTAAAATGGGTTAAAAAACACGATTTTTTGTCGAAAATTAGAAATGAGTCATTTCCGAGAAAGCAAATGAGCTGCAAGCAATGACTAGATAAGAGCAGGGTGTATGATAACCAAAAGTTGAATTTAATGAAGTAAATCAAATTTGCCGTGAATTGCAATATTTATAACTTTCTCACTTAAAAAGAGCCATTTTGGGTAAAATTCTGTTTACATTCAGAACTCCATAGAGACCATGCACATTCTTAAACATTTGCACACCACATTTAATATACACACACAGAGGATTTTTTCCTTAATATGGAAAACGTATTGCACAAATTAAATTAGTTAAAATAACATTACAAATGGGTCACAAAACATGGATTTTGGTCAAAATTAGGAAATGAGTCATCCCTGTGAAAGCAAATATCTGTAAGAAATGACTGTTGTGTGATTACCAGTAAGTCACCTATGGCAGAATTTCAATTGTATTTATAATTATATATTTCTCATTTAAAATAAGATACATGTACACAATTTTGGGTAGAAACAAAAATGTTTGGCACTAGATTGGCATTAGATGCTGGACTGCTCACTGGATTTACTCCTCGGGTACAGCCTGTGGTCGCGGCAAACTTGGAAGGGGACATGTGATATCCTTGGTAGAATCAGAGCAAAACCGACGGATGTTGTTGTAGAGGTACCACTGTCTGGCTGTAGAAAGCCCAGGTATGCCCCTCTCTTGTGGCAACTCACGAGGAGGCACTGCATTGGCCTTGAGAAGATGAAAACGCTCCTCCTCTGAGTCGGCGAATTCTCTGACATACACGCAGCCTGGTGCATCTGACGTGAATCTGGAACAGGGGAAGGAAGAAATTGGAAAAAATGTATTGTAAATTATTTCATTCTCAACAGACATGTAAATAATGATTTATCAAAACATTTGCAGCACTGGTTCAAGTTAAAAATCATCGTCAATACAGATGCCGCTCTCTGCAAAATGAGCCAAATCTGATACTGTTTTCCAAAATTAAATATGTATTGGAAACAATGAATTCCTTCTTGCAAGGAGTTCCACAGGTTTCTGCTGACACATAGAGCTGTTAAGTCTGCAAAACTCTAGGGACAGTCATTTCTTACAGACACTAAAAGGAATCTTAGAATCTTTTAGTTTCTGCTACAGTATCTTGAGGATCTTATCAATGTTTTTTAACTTTTAGAATTCCTTACCTAAAGTGGTGATACTTCTTGATACCGTGAAGAGTCTTGAAGTAGGGGCCAAGAAATGAGTGCCAGTCATACTGAGGAACAAACTGCCTGCCATCCTCCTTCCCAACTAATTGGGGTACATTAAGATTGGTCAGTGAACTTGTGCGCACAACATCACACAACTCATCTAGACTGGACACATCAGTCACACGGTAACGTTTCTTCAACAGACCAAAACACCAATCCGGTGCAAACTTGGTGTGTCCAGTCAAGAGAAAGTTGAGTGTGATGGAGTGGTGGTGGCTGTTGATCACCCGCCATGGCATGTACCAAAGAAGAAACCTATTTTTATTTTGGCCACTACAATTGCCGCAGTGTAAATTAACCGATGCTTCCATCAAACTGTGTTGACCAAAGAAGTGGTGAAGGAGGTTGATAACCAGATTGGATCCCTTGTCAATGACAAAACTCTCACCCATCAGGTAGTTTATCTGAAAATAACATACATGTATAGACATGCATAAGCCCATAATCTAGATCGGCATTACAAGCCAAGGTTCGTTCCAAGTTTTTGAGAAAAGGGCATTGTAAACCAGTCTGGGGTTTTTCTGGTTTATGGTTGTGTTAGTTACGTTCTAACTTTAAAAAGCAAGGAGCACAAGATATCTTGACTTCGATTTGTAAAGTTTAAGTCGCCATATTTTTTCATCGAGAAATTGAGGCACAAAGTGCTTGCTTGTTGCACAGGAACAAAGAAGAGTTTCATTTTAATGGCTTACCCTTGGAGGGTCGTTTGATGGCAGTTTACCAGAGGTTCAGAGGACTCACCTGTTGCGGGATGGCTTCAGCACATACACCAAATATTAGACACTTCCGAGGCGTTAGGAAATATATCGGCCCTGGTTGAAGAGGCTTATGGGGAAAGTGAACTTGCTGAGCAAAGTCAAATGAGTAGTGTGCAGTTGCAGGGGGTGATGACTTGTCTGCAGTATCAAAGCGCTGACCATCCAGCGCTGCTTTGGCTTGCTGAACTTGTGACGTGTAGTGGGAACGCTGCTTGGTAGCCGTCAGAAGGTGCTTCTCTTGCTCCTTCAGCTTTTCTCCCTTTTCTTCTTCACTCATGTTCGCTGACCTCGTAACAGCAGTAGTGATGGTAAACTTTGAAAAAATTTCATGTACATTTATTTGCAATCAAAGTGCATGTATTATCAGGACTAAACATGTAAATTTTGTTATTACAATGATCACCCTGGCAGGTCACCTTATGATGGAGCTGTTGTTTTCTTGACACGTGGGGCACAGGTCTGTCATTGGCTTGGTGATGATAATGTGCGAACACAGCTCCCTCCAGATGTCCCTGAAGGATGTAGGGGCAACAACTCTGTATCCTGCAAAATGAGAGAATGTGTCATGCATGGATGTAAATATGGCCTAGGACGTTGAGTGTAGTAGTTGTGTCGAATACCTGATAGTGCTACATGTACATGTAGTTGCCTGTCTTAAGTAATACTAGTTCAACTCCTCTAAGGTAAAATTTTACACAGAATATGGGCGCTTCACAATACTGGGCCACAAAGCATTTGTAACTCATTGACTGATCACAATGCACATTCAGGTAGTGTCATCGTGTTCAAACAATGCAAATGTGCACTGTGATTGGCAAAGGCATTAGTGATGCTTGGTGGCACAGTACTGTGAATCGCTGGCATTAACAACACTTACCACCCGTTTTCATGATGTTCTTGTACACTCGGTGTACACTGGCTTTTGTAGTATTGCTTGGCAGCAAGAGGATCTCGTCCCTTTTGTGGCCTGGAACCCTGCCTGGGAGCATTATAGCATGCGTTGAGGCGTAGTTCTGCAAGAACACCACGATCCGTTGGATATCTTCGAATGACAGGGCTGATTTACGTTGTTTCCTCTTGGTAGTCTTGATTCTAGAGCTGATGCCATTCTCCTGGTAGTGCGCTTGCACTGCTGATAGTTTATTTTTGCTAATGCTGAAAGAATTTATAAAAATGCAAAATACACAGGTAGAGACAAAAGTTATTCAAACGAGGAACAAAATGAGAGACAGATGAGGAAAGGGAGAGTGTGGGTTAATAAAGGACACGGAAAGGAGAAGGAGGAAGAATGGATGAAATATGCTGAACAAGGAAATGTTTTCACCAAACAAGTGTGCATTTCTGCACTTTGTACATGCTATGAAAAGAAGTAATGCAAAGTATGACAACAGTTTTTAGCAGATTTAATCAAATTACTCACGCAAACATAAACATGAAACGTTCTCGGCACACTTTTTTCCCTCTAACAAAGTACTCAGTGTGGGCACGCTTCCTGGTTGAAGGCGTATGTTTGAGTGCTGTCGTCATTTTGGAGCGGTTTGTATGTCCCTGGATGGCCCCCATCACAAGCAAGTCCTTCTCAGCTGAAACGGAATATTTAGAGCAGAAGTCACTTAGATTGGTACCTGAGCTATGGCAATAAATTTAGATTAAAGCACACAAAGTCTGTCTCTCAAAATTCTATTCCCTACATAATGGGTTAGATTTTTAAGTTATTCACAGGTCAATACAGTTCCAAGCTGAACTTGCGTAATAATCATGCAGCCTTTATGGTGTCTTCTCAGAAAGGATTAGGGCGATTAGCTGATGAGCTAAAGTAGTTTACTTGCAAAACTTTTACAGATTTCAACATAGCTTGTTTCAAAATTCAGAAATCAGATATGATTGCTTTTTACATTGTGAACTCTACATTTTGAATTTTCGGAGATCTTTAGCCAGCGACAGCATTCTCCAAGGTCGTAATGTAAGCTGTTGGCGATTAGAAGAAAGCTAGGCTAGGATTCACAAGGTCTGAGTTCAATAACTCTATGAAATAGATGTACAAATTCAGCCTAGCCTACATAGTTTACATGGATTTTGGATCTAACCAAAATGAAACAACAGTATGCAAAAAATAAATCAGTTCATCATTCCTGGCATGCCTGGCTAAGCTTAAGTCAATATCAACTCTCAGAAAATGAAATAATGCGTTAGTCATCAACGGAAATGCCTTCAATATGCTTTGCATTTATGAAACTTTTTTTCTAGACTAAGACAAAGCCATTTTTATTCGGGTAGAATACAGTGCCCTTGCACCCTTCTCGAACCCCCCCCACCAAAAAAAACAAGATACATGAATGGAATTGAATCTGAAAGAAATCAAACCCAAAAGAAATGATGGCTTATAAAATAAAATCGCCCAAAGCATTATACAAGTTACAACCAAAGAATAATGTGCAAGTGTAGGTTCTCGATAATCAATGTAGGCTACCTTCGTTAAACACACGAAGCTCCAGACGCGATGCCAGAATTGCTTCACTGCTGAAGGCTTGATGACATGCTTCACTTTTGGAGGCACATTTAAAGCTTTCTACTTTTCTTTTCTCAGTTTCATAATGTTCACTGACTGAATTGTTGGCTTCCTCGCATGCAATTCTTTCTCCAACATGCAACTCTTGGTCAGTGTTGGTGTTGCCATCGTCAATGTCAAAACACACAAGTGGGATTTGCGGATTTGGTACATGTAAGCTGTGCACCTCGTCATGCTGATCGTTCTCGATCTCTCGTTCATCGTCGTCAGCACCAGTGTCACTGTTCGCCTCGCGCTCGTCGTTCGCCTCGTCGTTCTCGGTATCACTATCATAATCAGATTCAGATTCAGAGTCGCTCGATGTATTGTGTATGAAATAATCGGCAATAAGTTTCTTCCACTCGGCACCGTCTTCATCTGCTGCGTGTAAATTGCAGCCCTGGATACTATTAAGCAGCTCCGATATACGCTTTTCCTGAGAATCCATGACTAGACTGCGATCAGTCATTGACAAAAACCGTTCTCGTGGCTGACCGCGGCCGTGGGAAACTGTTATGTTAAAGACCCTAATGTGCATAAAATTACGCAAGCGCAGTGTGTTTTGTGTCAACTGCGCGAGCGCAGAAATGACATCAGCATACATTAACCAATCACATGTTCAAAATCAACCAATGACGCGCAACTTTATGGCACAGCATGGCAACAACATCAAGGTTGTTTACATTAACTTTCGCTTTGTTTCATTGGCCTAGAGGTGACTCTTGACCTTCTGACCTGATTATATTTATAGATCAGGAAATTTCCTTTGCAACGGTGCCAAGAATTGCGTGCTTGGACGTTCGTAACGCTTACGACGAGCCGTCAAACAACACTTATTATTGAGCTCTTTATCGGCCAAATCCTCCCAAACTGGATAAGCTCTGGTCATGACATGCCTCAGAAAACATAATAAAAACACATTTTATCGTCAAAATTTACCGGACAAAAAGACACCACAGGAAAATAGACATATCAAGGTACGTTTTTCTGCTTAAAAAAAATCGACTTTTTAGACCCTCGTGCCTATTTTTGCATGTACAGCCATTTCGGTAATGCCGCAATACGCCTCATTTACTCGCGCTGGGTCACATATATTTATTAACCTTGAGCAAGGGTGAGCGGCTACCCTGACACAAGGGGGGATATCAGTTAACGAACGGCGGACTAAGCCTAGGGGCAGTTCGTTGGGTGGAAGTTTACCACCAATTAGGAAAGACTGGGTTTATCTGGCAATACAGTAATGAAACACAGGGAAACCCAAATAAGCCTCACAGTGACACAGGATTTCCAAGGACAATAATCAAGTATTTGATTTATTGCAATAAAAATCAATAAGGTATATAAATCACACAAGGTTTATGTACACAATACACCTCACAAGGCAATACAATATGCCTCACGTGGTTAACTAACCACCCGACTAACGTAAACACAGCTAGTCTACAACCCAAGGGTTACCTCACTAAATAGTGATAGCCCTCACACAAATAAAACACAGTGTCATGCAAAAGGGGGTCGATCTAACGAAAGGGAAATTACCCTCACAGCGATCTGAGTACATCAAGTAAACCTGAAGGCTAGCTAGCACAATGACAAGATTGCCTTCCAGCCGTCACCCCACTATCAGTGCTTACAGACGACAAGCAATCCAACAGCAAAGACCACTAGCTCCCAGCCTAGGTTCACGACACTCAGCTCTATCACTAAAGTAATCTAGACCCAATACGGTTCGCTACTAAACCTACCAGATATAGTCACTACACGCAGCGCCCCTGGTGCAGCGTCCACGCTATACCTCGCGCATTCACAGCATAGAACGGTAGACAGCGTCCTCCACGATCCTGCAACTCTGCGGCCCAGCAGCAAAACTCACCAACTGATTGTGCGCGCTCTAAGCACGCCGCAAGCGCCCAGACCTAGTCCTCTACGCAACGCTGATTGGTCAACACAATGCTTAATAATTCATGACTTAGCCTGGCATTCATACCTACCCCCGTTTCGTCACACAGACCCCAGCTAAGCTTGATCGGTCCCGGGCCAAATGGCTTAATCTAAAACTATAAGAAACAGGGCTCTATTATACAATTAAAACAACAAGATCAATAAACCTTATACAGTTATAACTCCTGCCATGAGGTCCATAAACCTCACACCAGTTATAAGTACAGATATACATTACTTACACAATGTGGAAATCACTCACTTCATACAAAACAAACCTGAGGTTTACCTAATAAACCTCGTTACAATTAGCATAATTTATTCACAAGCACACTCTCCACTAAGTTCATAATATACCTCAAAATTCTCCTGCTATTCATACAATTAAAACGTCCTCTTTTTCTGACATAAAAATAAACTTTAATTAGTACCAAAACCTTTAGTGATCCTCAACACTTCAAATTTCAAAATACTCTGAAGAAATAAGTTAACTTTAACCTGTAACACAAGCGAAACATATTTACAAAGTGCTTTTCCTTGCTAGTCATAGACAAAAGGTAGAAGCAAATAAAAACTAAGTGCTGTCTTCTGCAACTGTGAGATACTCATTAGCATCGACAGGTCTCAGGTATGCCTGATGGTGGACTTCTTCTCGATTTAGCCTTCCATCGAGGAAGGTTTTGCGGAAGATCTTCTCTTCTATGGTTGCAACCTTCATTCTCTTCGCTGGTTTCCCTTCCTCGTCTCTGTCAGTCTTCTCCTCATGCTCTGGGCTGGCTTCTGTACCTGAGCTCATGGGCATCATTGACTTGGGTTACTCGGGAGTCTGACGCTCCTTCCTCATCAGTTCAAGAATAGAGCAAGGATTACCCCCATGGCGAAAGATTGGTACACTATGAGGAACCTGCGGCTGGTCAGACACTGTCGAGTGCTCAGCGTCTGTGTTCTTGGCTGGACTCTCTTGCTCGTTGGACTCCCCTGTTGGGCAGCGGACCAGAGGTGATATGGGGGTTGGGGAGAGTGAAATCAAAGCTTCTCTTGTGGGACTTCCACCTGTTTCTTCGAAGGTAGCTGTCTTTGTCGGCTCTTGGCTTGTCCCTTGGCCGGAACTTTTCCCTGTGGAACCTGCAGCCTGAGGTCTTTTCCTCACTAGGTCGAGAATGGAACGGGGCCTCCCAGTCAAGCGAATGATCGGGGATATTGATGAACGGCTCACACGAGACAGGTTGCTCACCGTTGAGTGAGAGGCCTTTTCATCTTCAGCTGGGCCCTTCCCAGCTGATGAGGTCTCGCCTACACCTAAGAGCATCCTCATCAATTTAATTCCTCAAACTACCCTGGGATTATAGGCCATCTCTCCCCCTGAGGAACTTTTAACACAATTTATAGTTTCCCCAAATCCTCCCTATATCGTGCCGGGAGCCGGCGTTCCCTCTGAGGGTACCTTGTGGGAGCTCGTGTCGGGCCATTGCTCTCGTCCTTGTATCCGGAAGGACCAACTGTTTGAGCCTCAGGAGGCTCATCACTTCTTCCACGAACCTTACTCACTCCATCGTGTACAAGCTCTAACCCAATAGATTGGGGACCCCTAGCTATTTCCTGCATCAAGGGTTCCGCAATCACCTTTGGCTCATATCGCCATGGTTTTAGGGTCTCGCCAGTGTATGGTTTGAGCCTGTCTCCATGAACTACAAAAGCCTTACTTCCAGGCTTCCGTTGAATCCTCTAAGTTACATCAGAGAGTTTCTTGACCACCAGAAATGGTCCATCCCAGCGAAGCTCTAACTTCGGGGACCTCCCTTTCGTCTTGGACCTATTGAAAAGCCAGACGAACTGACCTTCCACCAGCCCTCCTCCATGCACCTTGCGGTCGTAGTTCCGCTTTTGATGCCTGGCACTTTGTTTGAGGCACTCTCTAGCTCTGCTATGAGCCTCCTGCAGATTCTGCCTCAACCCTCGTGCAAAATCTGTTTTTACCGGGTCCTCCACTGTAGAACCTTCAATTACCAAGTCCACTGCCAACCTGGTCTCCCTCCCCAGCATCATCATATTCGGAGACTCACCAGTCGATTCTTGGGGAGTGCACTGATATGCAAAGCATGCATATCGTCGATCGTACCACGAACCGACGTATCTGAAGTTCACAGTGTTGTGAGAAAAATCGATTTGAAAATGGTTGCATTTTCGTTCGTTAATTTCCAGCACCAGAAAGTCGATGGCTACTTTTCCTTCTTGTTTTTTCATTGCAGTTTTAGAGAATTTGTTTTGTCAAAGTGAAAAGTCAGTATGTGGAATTTTCTTTTCGATCCTCTCGTTTAACGCGTAAGTGGCGTATGCAGATACGTCAGTTTGTGAAAAGAGCATATTACACTTTCCCTTGTCACGCGTGGCGGCCGATCCACAATACGCATGCGCAAGTCAGAACGTGCGCTTAAGTTTGCACTTTGTTTTTGCATTATCCATTGTTTCACGAGGTCATTCTAATAAATAAACGATAGTATAATAAACAGCTTTTTATTGCCCCTGCAAACCCATTAAAATGTAAATCTTCATGAGTGATTAGGCCAACAAGATAATAAAAGGCGGTATGTGTAACATTGACTACATAATAATACATGCATTCAATTTAATTTTTGAACCTGGTTTACAGAACTGTGACTGGACTTCAAGAAATTATGACATCACCAAGCAAATGGTGAAATTGTAACATGATAGCCTACGTTTGTAAAACAACTCCCCTCTGCCTGATTTAGGCAAACACAAAACCTGTTCCAAATCAAACACCGATGCGACAAACGTATTAGGATTTGCTATTGCATTCTTCTTCATCTCATCTTTCAGTTCTCGAGATTTGGATTTTTCTTGGATATGTTTTTCATACTCGAAACCTATTCGTTTTCTTTCTTCCTCTGACCCTTTTCTGTATGCCTCACATACACCGCACAGATCTTTTTTTTTTGGTGTGTGAAACTTTAGTTTCATCTTTTTGAAGATTTTTGAGTAGAAGCCTAGAGAAGCTTTTCTGCTACTGTTATGATGCTCATTTAGATACAACCTGTACATTTTACTTATGTTCAAGTCTGGTGACAGATAGATACTGATAACCTGTGTTGGCCCTGCAAAAGTGTGATTCCATCACGGGGGTGATGAACAGACTTTCTCCATCAATAACTAAAGTCAAATGGTCAGGAAAATGCTAGTTGTAAGAATATGGAACAATATCAATCTAAAAAAGTGTCTATATGAAAGATGTGCAAATAACATTGAATAGAGTGGGACTCAAACCTGTGACATCTAAATAAATGTACCAGCGCCCTACTAACTGATCTCAGTAGTAGAGTGCCGGTACAGTAAAGCAGAGGTCGCAGGTTAAATTCCAGCTCTCATCAAGTTTCTTTGCACATCTTTCCTGTGTTCAAGTTGATTTACCAGCACCTAGTCAGTTTCCCTATACACGATTTGTTTTGAATTTTTTGTCCTCAATACATATGGGATCTTCATCTACCCTTTGCTTGCTATGTATTCATGGAATAAACTTCAAGTACATCAAAACAAAACCCATTTCAGTGTCACTCACTTTTATTAGAAACCAGACTTGTCTGAAGCTGTGCTGATCATACATCGTCCATGTTATCCTCTGAAGCTTTAATACCCCAGGATCCATCAAACGGTTCTGCAAGTGACAAGAAAATTTGTGGGTATAAAAACATTACAAGAAGTTAGGCAATTTGCCAACCACACATACAACAGGTGCGCTATCATATTTTTGAAATTTAATCAATAGCATTGAGGACAAATAATGGTGTGTCATGGGACAATAACTGGGTTTGGATGCAGTTAATGACTTCAGCTGTGTCAGTGGCACATCATCCAAGTCACTGTCGGAGTCATCCTTAGAGTCTTCTGAGTTCCCTGATTCCTCAGATGATCCCTCAGATGATTCTAAAGACAAACATTTAAAGGCATGTGTCAACAGTAGGCCCTAATATTCTTTTAATTGCATTTTTTCATTGAATTATTATCAAACATGTCAAATGCACTTCCCGTTTAGAGTTAATAATAGCTTTGTAGTGTGCAATCAGTATATGACTTGAACTTCAGTGAACTCTATGTACCCATGGCTTAATTTTGATCTGCAAGAAGACACATTGATATTCATTTCAGGCCGGGGTGACCATGTACATAAATCGTTTAATAAAAATCCACTCATGACTTACCGTTACATCCTCCTTGCTCAAAATTGAGCACCTTGCCCCTCCACCAGGTTTTCCCCCACTTCATCCGCACATGCTGATTGTGACGTAGTGGTTTATTGAATGACAAATCCTTGGATGATACAACATTTCCTGATCTGTCAGTCCATTCTATCAAAACATCACATGACCTAGAAACACAAAGAAGACATATTTAATAGTCATCTGGCAACTAACTGCTATAAGTACATGATACTTAGGGGAAAATCCCATCTTGTACCATGTAGTGTCTTGATTTAGCCTTGACTAATGAGGGCCCAGGCAAAGGCCTAACGTGCACCATTGTAATGGGAGGGTGAGCCTACCAACAGTACGGCATTGTGTGCCACACCTCACTCTGCTCATTTCACAAGTACATTTAAAAATACGATATTTGTCAAACTCAAATGTAACGTTAAAGATTAATCAACTTCCGACAACGTTAGTCTAAGGGCTAGTAGTACGGGCCTACCGTGGTAGGCTAAAGCTTGGCCTGCTCAGAGATTTTTTCACCATAGAACTTGATTACTTTCATTCATGTTTAAGCATTGATTATTGAAAGTGGTCTTTACCTATGACGTACTTACCTCTGCTGTTTAAAGCTGCCTTTTTGGGGGGCAAGGTGCTGTTTTCAGCCATTTCGCCGCGAAGCCAGGCCTGGTCAACCACGGTAAAACCAGAGTCAACTTCTCACCCTCGTACTAAGCAAAACTAAGCATAGGCTTACTAGGCCGTACCGTACCATTATTGTTCGACTCTGTGTACGAGGTTCAACGTGAGCTAAACGTCGTATTTTGACAGAGGGCGCACAATAAAAGTGGCTTGTTTTGTTTTCTGCACGAGACGTATCGGGATACGTCTCTTTGTTAGACGATCGTTTTCTTTTTCTTAGATTGGCATTGAGATGTGAACTTATGCGACGGTTCGTGAAAATAATGTGGCTGATTTTTCCGCAAATGACTTTTTTGTTAGTTTCTATAATTCTTTAATTAAAGACCTGACAAGCTTGTAATTGGGTTAAATCATTCATTTCAATCATATTTTCATTAATGTAGCAAAATGTCACTTTGCCCAAAAAACGAGGATACGCCGGATCGTGGTGCGATCGACGATATGGCAGACACTCATCCCAGTCACGTTGTTTCCTCTTTGGTTCAATCATCACAGCAACCATGTTGGTCAAAGTCTTATTGAATCGCTCAACCAGTCCATCGGACTTTGGGTTGTGCGCTTTAGTTCGACTTTTGGATATGCCCAAAACCCGACACATCTCAGCAAAGACAGCCGACTCAAAGTTTGTCCCTTGGTCTGAGTGACGGATGACGACAAAAAGAACTCCCTTGATGACGAATTACTGTTCACCCTTGTATTGTACCAGTACCAACTATGACTACGTATGTACGTACGGTTCAATCTGCAAGTAATACAAACCAGAAAATACAGTAAGTCTCTAGAATCATGCCAAAATACACTTGGGCACATATGAATCAATTACAATGAAAACTAAATGAATTAAACTGACTGATTTGATCCCCAAACTGATGGAATTGTGTCCGTGAATTATTTCCTCATTAACAACTACATGTACACGTGACCTAGCAAGCCACCAGAAATTAACCTTGGTTGACAGTAAGCCAAGCAAACTGAAGCAATTGATGTCTAGAACTATGTCACATCTATAAAACGTGTATCGCTAATTTTACCCAAATCTTACCCCAAAAAGTTGACCCAAAGTAACTATGTCTAATGACCGTAGTTATTACTCCCCTCTATACACAATAATCTCTAAACCTTTATCTAAATCCCAAAGCAATTATATGTACTGACAACATTGGGCGTCTCAAATATGAAGCAAAATCAAAGGAATCTTTGACGATTTTCTTCAGTTAACAAGAAATGTGACGATGTTGGCGCGCCAAGAGCTCCCTCTCTTGACCAAGAAAAGTATACATCTATGACGTCACAAACAAGCTGGAAAAACTGTCCTACCCACAACTGTCTGAGTGCATTTCCAAAGGAATCCCAAACCTACAGACAAACTCCATGACAAATTTATTTGCCACTGTTTCAGCCCTGGCATCGGGAAGGGGATATGCCTCCATCCACTTGGAGCAGTAATCCCCGACCACCATGATCCAAGAACTGCCACTGTCACTCCGGAGCAGTGGCCCCAGCAAGTCCACAGCCACTCTTTCCAACCACGTACTGTTGTAAGGGGGAAACTCTCCTCTTTACAGGAGACTTCCTCCTTCCACAAAGTTTGCACTGTCTTATGAAAGACCTCACGTCAGCGGTCATTCCTGGCCAGTAATACCGCATTTTTACCTTGGCCAGTGTCTTTGTGACACCCAAGTGACCGCTCGTCCGACCACCATGAAGCTCACGAAGGACCTCTTCTTGAAGCTTCCTTGGAAGTACCAGTCGCCACGTGACTGACTTCCCATCGTCAGACTCCCACCTTCGGCAAAGCACCCCATTGCGCATTTGCAGCTGGTCCCAGAGGGACCATAGCGTTTTGTGGGCAGCCGAGGTGCCTGAAACAGTTTCCCAAAGAGGTCTACTGCTCAGCTCCTCCTTAGATTTAACAATCCAACTCATGCTGGGATCCTTCAGCTGTGCTTGCCCAACAGCATCCCTCAGCATACAAATTTGGGAAAAAATGCCCCTCATCTCAACCTTTGGAACTCCTGGATCAGCAACAACTCTCCCTGACCCACAAAAATACCAGGAGGTTCAGCACCCTCAAACTCATCAGCTACCTGAGGTACCTCCACTGCCTCCTCATCATCATCATGCCGACTGCACTGCTCACAGATCTTCCTGGACAGCCCATCGGCATTTCCTATGCTTTGTCCAGGTCGGTGTTGAATGGTCAAATCATACTCACTGATGATAACAAGCCATCTAGCAAGCTGGCCCTCGGGGCTCGTAAAATTAAGCAACCACCGGAGGGCAGCATGGTCAGTGTCGAAGGACAATCTTCCTACCATACAGGTACTGCCTGAACTGTTTCAAATAGACCACTACCGCCAACAACTCCCGACGCGTAACGCAGTAGTTCTTTTCAGCTCTACTCAATTTGCCGCTGGCATAGGCGATAATTTCCTCTTTGCATCCGTGGACCTGGGACGAAACTGCCCCTATTCCAACTCCACTAGCATCCGTGTCTAGGATGTAGTCACTGTCTGGCAGAGGGTAAGCCAAAACAGGAGCTGCCCTCAACTTCCGTTTAAGCTCCTTAAATGCTTCTTGACAAGCCTTGGTCCAGACAAATTCTCTTGACTTTTCAGTCAAAGTATGCAACGGTGAGGCCAGCTCAGCAAAGCTTCGCACTTCCTTCACACACTTAGGTGTCGGCCACTCAGCTCGCACCTTTTCAGGGTCTGTAGCTACACCCTTGGACGACACAATGTGTCCCAAATAGTTAACCTGCTTCTGGAACAAGAAGCACTTACTTGGCTTCAATTTCAACCAACTTCTCTCAACCTGGAGAGAACAACTCTCAGTCGCTCGATCTCCTCCTTGACCGTTTTGCCAAATACAATGACATCATCCAGGTATATCAACAGGGTGTCCCACTGAAGGCCTGCCATTGCTTTGTCCATCAGCCTCTCGAATGTGGCTGGGGCATTGCAGAGGCCGAAAGGCATGCATCTCCACTGATACAAGCCATTTCGGACCGCAAAAGCTGATTTCCTACAGGCATCCTCGTCCATGGCCACCTGCCAATATCCCGAAGCTAAGTCTAATGTCGAAAACCACTCCGCACCCGCAAGAGCATCGAGTGTCTCGTCAATCCGAGGCACAGGGTACTCACCTTTGATGGTCACCCTGTTTAAGCCTCGATAATCAACACAAAGTCGACGTGACCCGTCCTTTTTTTCGGACTAACACCACATTAGCAGCCCAGGGGCTGTCAGACGGTCCAATAATCCCCCTCTTCTGCAAGTCCTCTACTTGCTTCATAATCTTCCGCTGATTGCATTCTTTAATGGAAAAAAGGAGCTTGTACTTTCTATCTGAAAACCCAGAAATTCTAACATTAAATCCTGTACACTTAGCCTATACACTGTTGCAAAACAGGGTAGATGTGCAGACTTTTGTTTAGTCTGGGTCATTAATAATTCAGGCGCGTCTAAATTATGCATTAAACATACGCGCGGCAACCAATCAGAGGCGCCCGTTACCTTAGGGCGCTGGCTGCGTGGGTTGCTGGGACTTCTCAAGATGGCAGCGTGCTAACTAGAGCTCTGTGGAGTTGTGTGGTGTTCTGAGTTTCGAGTGTAAATCTGACGTACCACCGCTGGTGGTTGGGGATGTATCTCAAGTGTACCTGGTGCGATCGGTTAATGTGGTGCTTGTTCCCAGTTGCCGGAGCTACCAATTATATCAGATCTCTTTGAAGATCGGGGAATCGTTAGACAGTTTCGTTTATTTAAGAAGTGGTAGATTATAGGGTTAAGGAGCCCGAATGAACCAGTTAATTTGGGAATTAGCGAAGCTTAGACTGGAAGGATTGTGGGCCGTTGTTCCATGCTTGTTGGCATAGCGACGGTTGGTTGCGGTCCTGGTCTGGGAGCTTGCTTTCCTCGTTGAGGTTTACTGGGTGCAGGTTTCCGTTAGAGTCTGGTGAGGACTATTATAATTGCCTTCTTAATCAACTTACCTGTGTTATTTCGTAATAACTTGAAGAGAGTGAGGGTTATTTAGGTCACCTTAAACCTTTTTGCAGTTTGGGAACTGTTTTGCTTTGTAAGGCAGTAGAGATTATTGTTGTATAAGTCTACCCAGTTGTGTTGGACAATTACGAAGATTGGATTCGCTTGTGTGGTCAAGACTTATCAGTTATAAGCCATTAGTAGATTATTTATTTATACTTGAGGGTTACCCTGATCACTGTGAGGGTTACCTGGTTATTGTGAGGTCTACCCTGATCACCGAGAGGGTTATTCTGTTGTAGGTTAAGGATAAGGCTGATTAATCACGTTCGTGGTGCAGTTGGCCACGTAGGACTACCTCCCGTGAGGATAATTTTGTTTATAGTTAATTGCTGTTGTATTTAACGGATAACTGAGCACTGACATTGAATAAACCAATCATATAATTGCCTTAGAAATCACTGGTCACCGTGAAATTTAGTCAGTCCCGTATCATTTGTATTGGCATAAGTGTTATATTTATTGGCATTTGGATCAATTACCTAATCACAGAGCGGTGGTAAACTTACACCAAACGAACATCCCCTAAGGCTTAGTCCACCGCTCGTTAACTTGATGGTAACAGTTGACACCAAAAATGACACCAAAATGTGACAAGGAAATTACAAAATAAAAGAACTTACAGCACAAATGTTTTAAACACTGTGTGAGATTTTTTAAATCTGTGATTGACAGGGCCGAACTTTCCCCGAACTTGCACACATACTCGATCGAATGACCGCCAGATAACAATATGTACCGATCCCATTTACTTGCACAACGCTGGTAGCATGTAGTGTCCTGTGTAGTTGCGAGCGTGCACACCGCAGTTGCACTTCGCAGCTAATGTTGTTGCCTTTTCCAATTGTCTGTTTCGATATACAATGACTTATTTACAAATCCCCAAACCCCAAGATATCGGCAGCTTTTACCAATAAAAAATACGCAAGTTTCCTCAGCATTACTTATGTCGTGTCCAGTTCGTTGCGAGTGTGATTACGCTTTATTGTCCTCGGTAAGCCCGCATTCACATTTTTGTGCAAATGCATGCTAAACACGCGAGCCACGATCGCTGTGTGCATGCAACGTAACATATAAACATTTTTCTCGGTGAACGAGGATGAGGTTCATGACTCCAACGCGTCCTCTGTGCTGGTTAGCGGTTACGCGCGGGACATTCAGGCTGATGGGGCATGAATCAAAGGTAATCCTGAATAATTCATCGGCATCATAAGGTTTTCTTCAGCAAAATCACAATATTTGTACTCTCTAAATGCAAAAGAGTGAAAACTTCACTCTTTCTGCCGAGTGACTTCATATTCGCTCGCTTTGGAGTGGAATTTGCTCTACTTCGAGTGAAAACTGTGTTCCAGGTAATCACTCTTCACCGGGTGAGACTCTCCTCCGCTCGATATTTAGAGTGAAATGTGGACTCCATCCGATTTTTGAGCGACCTTATTTCATAAGATGTCAAATGACCACAAACACACATAAAAAAGAAAGAAAAAAGTTTAACAAGTTTTGTTACGTAGTTTAGAAAAGTCTTTGGGTTTTGAACTAATTTGAAAACAAATTTCAAAATCGTGGAATCGCTACACGCAATTAATATGCAATTTTAATTCTAGTACTCTTTCATTTTAGTCATAACTTGCGCTTACATGTTTTATGAAATTGGCCCCTGGCCTTCATTGTTCAGACGATCGGTTTCCCGCTCAAACTGTCACTCCACATTGGAGTGACTTTCAAGCAGCCAATCGCTGGCTGATGTGTCTGAAAAGTTACCAATCACAAGTGAGAGTTCGATGTAAGCTAATTTGCATACACTCGACGAGAAACTCCGATGGCCGCCATCTTAACTGCACTGCACTACGTGTGCGCATAATATATAGGCGAGCGCCGCGCGGTATACTGTGCGTACACACGTACATATTACATGTACAGGCGTTGATTTGTCACGTCGCGATGTCACAACTACCACTTGGAGTTGCAGAGACGCTTCGTAAAACGTTTGAGGATGCAGCTCAGGTTCAGAGGATCGAGGGGATATTTCTTGGTAAGTTCAGCAATCAGCATGTCGGTGCATTGGATGGCTTCTTCAGTTTGTGGTTAAACTACGGTCCAGACCCACTTCAACATGTTCAAATGTCTAACTTGGGGTAGGCCGCGCCTGCCGGCCGAAGAGGGCTAACGTGCAGGCAAGTGTTAACATTAGACCAAGGCCTACGCCGCGCGTAAACTGTGCTGGAATGTCGTTGTTTAGACCTTGGTTTTGTGTATTTTGTAGCCTATGTTGCCTTATGTGTAGCGTTTAATCCATTAAAAGAGAACAATTCCGGACCTTTAGTTCAAACACGATGTTGGCCTGAGCCTAGGCCCTAGGCCTATCATGCCTAGGCCTATAGCCTTAATAATTAGGGCCTAAAAATATGGCCAAACAACTGTTGCATTACCTATCATGCCTGCCCTATATAGGCTAACTTGTGTAACGTCAGGCCCTAGGCCTATAGGCTAGTCCAGTGGGCAAGAGTTGCTTGGCCGGGGAAGGGTAGCCATGCACAGATACTAGGCCTACAAGGCTAGTCCTGTATCCTGTACTCCCGTATACCTTGGCCCTATATAGGCCTATAGCCTACTCACATCAATAGCAAAATTGGGAGTGCAGAAAAAAATTCTTAAGTTATGGACCCCATCCTGAAATCTCTTAAGTTAAGAGCCATTAGGCTAACTCACTGAAGGAAATCAGAAATCCACAATTTCGGGACGTCTCGAGCTCTTCCTTTTTGTGAAATTTAGTGTTAAACCTCTATTTCTCGTGTCGATCCCTACTCTGCCATTCATTAATAGGCCTACCATGCCTACTGCAGCAACGTACTCCATGCGCAAGTGCACTTTGATGCTGACCTGTAATTTTTTGGCAGCTGTTTGCAGATTACAAAAAGTGGGTCGGCCGGGTGAGGTTTCAACACTACTACGCGACCCACCTTTTGTAATCCGCAAACAGCTACCGAAGCGGTCAACATTGAAATATATCTGTGCATGCGTGGAATTATTTTCAGAGGGAGTGCATCACTGCAGTACGGTGGGGCAGATAGAGTCAGGACGTGAGAAATACTGAGGCCAAAATTTCACGAAAAAGGAAGGGCTGGAGATGCGCTGAAATAGTGGATTTCTGATTTTCTCGGGTGAGTTAATGCCCTCAGCTTGAGAGACGTGAAGTTCATAAAGAAGTAGGCATGGGCCTGTATGCCCCCAATTTTGCAATAGACGTGATATAGGAATAGAAGTAGACTGGCCCTAGTCTGGGTCTAGGGTAAGGGTAACGTCAGAGACAGTTACGTGACAGGCCTATTATATGCCTAGCCTGTATACAGGTATAGGCCTGGGCCCACACGTAACATTAGGTTATACGCAACACCTTGGGCTATAGGCTGGGAAAATGGCCTTATGCATGCAGTTGGCAACAGATGAAAACAACGGCATACCATGGTAACAGTGCACGAGTACACTAATCAAAGGACATGTACAGTATAAAAGTGTGTTTCGTCCATTTGTTTTTCCATTGAAAAAAAAGTGGCCTTAACAAAAGCTATGCTGTACTGACGTTGGTGAATATTAAAATCCAATTGATGCTATAAACATGTGGCATTGTAACTTTTAAAACCTAATTCTTTGCATAATTCAGATGGTTCTCCCAAATCACGTCACATTTGGTTTTCCCATGGCACATCACAGAACGATGCAGGTGGTTTTTTCCAACCTAGATCTGCAATTCATTCTTGGATTCTGGCAAAAAAAAATGCACTGAAATTTGTCTGATCAAATGAAATTTGCCCTCTCAAAAAAAAAAAAAAAACACCCATACACAGTTTAATTCTGGCATTTGGTTTTGGTCATCACCATGTACATGAACTTGTAATAGACTTTGTTTATGGTGTGTGCAGTGAAGGGGAGAAAGCACAACAAATATAGACTGGGCCTATATAGGGACCAAAATTGTAAAAAAAAAACAAAAAAACCTGTATCATCTTTCGTTGCACCATTGAACTCCCACATACTTAAAAACAAATTGCATCAGCCCAAATCTTGTCCTTTTTTATTCAACAGTAACATAGGAAGAAAGAACTACTGGACACGTTCGTTTGGAAAAAATAAGCCAGGAGAAGTTGTCACTACTGGTTACTGAACAGAGCTTACAGATATGCCACTCCCATGCTTCAAATGCACACATCACTTTAAAGATTCAAGAAAGCTTGCCTTATATCTGCGTAACTTTCATTATTTGGGTGACTACAATGACTTGATATGCGGTCAAGAAGGATGTCGACAAACATTTAAATTGGTAAATTCACTTCTTCGTCACATAAAACGCCACCACCAGAATGTTAGAATTGTTGCAGCGCCACCTGTTGTCGAAGAACGGGTAGTCAGTGACCTTTCAAGTGAGGAAAGTGATGAAGATGCTGAAGATATGGTTCATGTTGAAGTTGAAGAGATTCCTGATATTAACTTGAATGTGCTTAAACAAAAGGCTGCATCATTCATTTTGCATATGAGAGGACATGCAAGCACCACCCTTACATCTGTTAATGCTTACATAAACACAACGCAATCATTGATGACGGAAAACATAGGAGTTCTGAAAGATCAAGTTTTAAAATTACTAGGTGAAAAAAACGTGGATGTTAATTCAGATGATGTCCAAGAACTTCTGGCAAAATCTGACCTGGTTTCAAATCCATTTGAAGGGTTAGAAACAGTTGACCAACAAAACAAATTCTTCCTGGAACACTGTCAGTTAGTTCCCTCAAAAGCCATAGCTCTTGGAACCAGGTATGACGAGTTTGTAGATAAAAATACTGGCACTGTACAACAAAAACTTGTAACAGAGACATTTCAATATGTATCAGTAATACAAACATTAACAGCAATTCTGTCATCTCCGTCACTTCGAGCTTTGTTAGAAAGTGAGGAGACTACTGAAGAAGGATTTCTGGCTTCCCATAAGGATGGACAACAGTTTATTGAACAAGGAGGGTTTGATGGCCACCCAGACACATTAAGGATCCAACTCTATTATGATGATGTAGAGGTAGCAAACCCACTAGGCTCAAAAAGAGTGATTCACAAGTTAGGGTTATTTTATTTCAGTATTGAGAATTTGCCCAAGGTGTACAACAGAGACATGCAGTCTATTCACTTGGTGGCAGTATGTCATTCTCTTGACCTGAAGACATATGGGTTTGAACCAATATTGAAGCAGTTAAAGGATGAACTACATCAGCTTGAGTCAGATATGGGTTGTATGGTTGAAGTGAAAGATTGTGGACCAATGTGCATCTGAGCTGCCCTTACTCGTGTCGTTGGTGACTCTGTTGCAGTGCATGATGTTTTCAATTTTCTTAGTCCTTCGGCTAACAATTTTTGCCGGATGTGTCTCTGTTCGAGAGAAACTGCCCAGACACAATTTCTGGAAGAAAAGTTTGAGTTGCGCAATATAGAATCTCATGATAGGCATGCAGATGAAGCAGCTCAACTGCCAAATGGCAATTCTGTCACAGGAGTAAGAGGGAAGTGTTGTTTAAATGAGCTCCGTTACTTCCATGTTACAACAAACTGTAATTTTGATGTAATGCACGACATCTTTGAGGGTGTGGCACCATTTGAAGTAAAGCTTGTTCTTAGACAGCTGTTATTAGTAGACAATGTTATGACAGTGGATCAATTCAATGCACGGGTGAAAAGTTTTGCATATCCATTCATGGAGAGGAAGAACAAACCAAGTGTCAACCTTACAAGACCAGGACTACAGAATGAAGGTGATCACAAACTAGGGCAAAAAGCAGCACAGATGGCCTGCCTTCTAAGAATGTTTCCTTTTCTTATTGGAGATCAGGTGCCTGTGGGAAATCGCTACTATGAGTTGATCTTACTATTATTGAGATGTACTGACATTGTTCTTGCTGTTCCTGTTCGCAAATCCCATGTCTACTATCTGAAACATTTAATTGTTCAGCATCATGCTCATTTCAAAGAATTATTCCCAGACATCAACTTAATCAACAAGCACCACCACATGATACACTATGCAACATGTATTCTAAGAACCGGGCCTTTGGGAAATGCATCGTGCTTCAAATACGAAGCAAAGAATGCTTTCAGCAAGAAGATAGGGCATGTAAATGCAAATTTTAGGAACATTTGCAAGTCAGTTGCCGCCAAGATACAACTTCATCATTGTGCTACATGGCAGAGTGGAATCAGCACAAGATTCAAGTGTTCTAGTGGTGGGACTGTTAGAGTAGAAAACCTTGAAGGTGGTCTAGCTGTACAAGAACTGGGACTGGATATAGCACAAGTGTTTGTTGCCAACGAAGTTGAAATATTTGGAACTGCGTACAGATCAAACTTGTATATCGTTGTTGATGTCTCTGATGATGATGACCATGTGCCTACATTTGGGCTAATTTCGTCTGTGCTAGTGGGATTACATGGTGAACAGGAGGCACATTTCCTGATAAAAAGATGTTCAACTGGAGATTTTGTTCCACACTTACATTCGTACCCAGTGATAGTTCATAATCCCCCTGCATTCAGTATTATCAAGGCTGGTGACCTTCAACATTTTCTCCCGTATTCAGGATTACACACCCTGAGTAAAGAAGACAGCAACACATACATTCAGCTCCGATATATTGCGTATTAATAGGAAGAACCATCACCCAACCAAAAAAAGAGGTAAAAATATGAGCATGCAAATATATTTTTTGGTCCAAATCTTAAAAATCTTAAATTTTATTTTCTTGTCCGTGCATTGCAGATTGCCAGCGGGAAGCACATGCATGTATTTTGCATTTAATTTCCATGCAGTTAGAAGACATTTAAAGAATTGTTTCATGCAGAAGGCATTGCAAGCATTGCTGAAGTGCATGCAGTGCCAGCCGGGACACCCATGATCTCACATAATATGCTCTTTAAACATTTAGAAACACTACTAATCGGTTGAAAAACACGTAACACACATGTAGCAAATCATGGTTTTCAATTTGGTAAACAAATTTTGGGAGCTGCAGGAACTGCAAAATTTTATTAAAGCCTTTCATAATTAGGGGGCATATGCACCTTATTGTGTTTGAATATGTTGAAAACACTTGCAAGCTGAATTCACAGGTATCATTCAAAAAACAGCAGGGACAGCTAGAAAAGGGCACACATGTACGTGAATTTTCAGATAGACCGTCCCATTTTAAAATTTTAATCAGTTTAGTTTACTTTCTTTAAAAGTGTATTATGGCAGTCTTAGCTGCCATCAGGGCAAAAGAGGAAATGATATTTGCACACCTAGTTTACTGCGAATAATTTGCAAATACTAATTTTTATTTAGTATTTGTACTGCCCATCTCAATTATTTGACTGGAAATTCTTATTTATTGTATTTTTTTTTGTAAGAAAATGGCATTGACAGTGAGGAGGTCATCTCATCAATGACAGAAGAGGACTTCAAAGAATGTGGCTTCACTCTCTTCGGTGAAAGGAGGCAGTTGATGATAGCCCTGAAGAGTGATCGTTTTGGCCAATCTCCACAGACTCTAGTCTCTGGAAGCAGCAGCAGTGCAGCAATTACTGATACATCTAGTGCAACAGTGCCAAATGAAGATGTCAGCAGCCCCAAGTTCTCCTTGAAATTTTGTGGCAATGATCCTACGGTACATGTATCTGATTTATAGGAGACAATTTTAATTAAAGCACACAAGGTAGTGAGAGATTTTACAATTATTGATCACCCCATGTTATTGTAGATTGACTGGAGTAAAGAAGGCATAACAGAATTTCATATCTGTTGTGCTGAGTGTTAGCAAATCACAGCCAAATAACATTTACAAACTGATTGTTGAAAACTTTTTTACCATTTTGAATTTCCTCTCAGGATTACAACATCAGTGCAATCCTTAGTACTCACAAGAATGGAGGCAAAATTCTTGCTGAGCTCGAAAAAAGAAGAAATCGCAACCTCGACAAGAAAGGAGTTGGTACAGATAGTGACAAGTAACCTGACTAATCAGGTTGGGTCACTGTAAGTACTATTTTGCTCTACACAAGTTTTTTCATCTGTATGCTGGTACTTCTACATCAAGGCAGAAGAATAATTTAGTTATACTCCCAACTTGTGCATGTACTATTTTGCTCTACACAAGTTTTTTCATCTGTATGCTGGTACTTCTACATCAAGGCAGAAGAATAATTTAGTTATACTCCCAACTTGTGCATGTACATGCAAATGTGTCCTTTGAAAAGCAGATATGTTTGTATGTAAAAAGCTGTGATGTAGCCATAGGGAGGGGGGGTACCCAAGGAGGCACATGTCCCCCTCCCAACGAATTCCCAATGTCCCCCCTCTTCGGTGCCCCCTGCCAGAAAAACAACATACACTATTTAAAGCAGGCACCCCCAATGAAATGCTGATGCTCCCTGGTAAAGATTGGAGCAGGGTTTCCCTGAACAGTCCTGGTTAGGGGAGTATAAAACTTCCGACCCTTTTTATTTGGGGTGTAGTTTACATCAGGTGTTTTAGTAGTAGGAAACTGAGAGTTCTGGAGCACACGCCCCTTTTTGCCCGGTTTTTGCTCAAAACCATTGGGTAGTACATCGACCCAAAAAATCGTCGAAACATTTTTGGTGGGAAAAAATGGGAAAATCCTGGAATGACGTGAGCCCCGGTTTTTGATCAAAACCCTTGGGTAGTACATCGACCCAAAAATCTCGGGGATTTCCACTCAACTTTTGATCCCGGCGCCGCTCGCTCGCTCGCTCGCTGGCTAAACAACTCGTGACTAGCGCTGGGGATTTCCACTTCACTGACCTTGAACTTTTGACTCCAGTTGTAAACAACTCGTGACTGGCACCGGCCTGCACAAACAAAAAGGGATTTCCCCTTGCTTTTCCGGTCTGAACTAGTGACCTTGGCTCTGTTCAAAGCAAAACAAACCGCCTTAAATAAATGACCTATATATTAAAAACATGTCAAGTCAAGTCGATAGAAAAAATGATAAAAATTTTAGAAACCTATATATAAATAGAGACATGAGCAACCTTCTACACAGACCAATACTAAAATATTTTACTCGATTTAAGAAGGCGTTTTTAGAAGATTTTGTCAAGCGGTATAACATCCCATTACCGACACCTAAAAATAAACACCATACACGATTTGAACTAATAAACGCTATCAAAGAGGATCAAAAACAATTTAGATATCTCCTGCGTCAGTCATATCGGCAGCTGTTGAAAACGGTACAAAAATGGAATATTCCTTCTGCAAACAAAGACAGATACGTCAAACAGGACTTTATTGTTGCGATTAAAGCTTATACACAACCTAAAGAACTCGAGGAAGTAGACATTAAACATATAAAGCGTTTTATAGATAATTTTCGTAATTGGGAGTTGATTCCTCGCTTCTATGAAGACGATTTAATACATTTTTTTGATTTTTACAAGCAGTTGATAGAGAAAACAGCGTTAGCTGAACTCAAAGAAATCGGGAGTTACAAATTACAAACACATCTTAAAGTGCAGTTTAGATTGGAAAAAGTTGACGGAACGATTGACTACGGCACCTTTCCCTTTCAGAGTGATCAAGACGTAGTAACAAATAAACCTGGTGTTAAAAATGCACTTGCTAAGCAACGCCAAGAACAAATCGAACAAGTGGAGGCTCATACACAAAAAGGCTCAGGTTGGATCTTTGACAAAGTTGTCGCTTTTTATGTCAACGTGGTTAAATATAATCCAGTGGGTTCTTCTTACATTCTGTTGCCTAAGGAATTGTTACACAAAAAAGCAATCATAAACGTCCAAAATAAAGATCAAGAATGTATTCGATGGCGTTGAGAGCAGCTTTAAAATTATATTCAGACGGAGTCAAAAGCCAGCTAGAAACAAATCCAAAATATAAAATTAATAAGGAGCGACCTTCGACTTACCGGTCAGAATCAGATGGTTTAAATTTTACAAACATAAGCTTTCCAACACCGATTTCACAAATTCCACGTATCGAATCGCTAAATAGCTTGGCAATCAATGTGTTTGGTTACACCAAAAAAGACGGTCTTTACATTCTCCACAAAAGCAAGCGGCCAGAAGAACCGATCAATTCACTTTTATTTAACAAGGGCGAGAAGAACCATTATTCTTGGATTAAAAACTTTTCTCGGTTGACGGGTGATATCGATCATCACAACGGCCAAAAACACTGGTGTTTCAAGTGCATGTCGCCTTTTCTAACGGAAGAAAAGTTAGCCAGCCACAAAGAAGATTGCCAAGGCTTAAACGTTCCTACATGTAAAGTTGAAATGCCGGCCGAGGGTGAAAATATACTCAAGTTCAAAAATTTCAAAAATAAGCAAGACGCGCCTTTTGTCATTTATGCCGATTTTGAGTCGGTTTTAGAAAGGTTACCGCCAGCAGACACAAACACGGTTAAAACACAGATTCACAAGCCTTGCGGATACTCATACGCAGTCGTCAAATGCAATGGAGTTTGCACTAGCCGAAAGACTTACAGAGGTCAAGACGCGGCTGTTAATTTTGTAGAATCACTTTCTCAGGAAACGGAGAATATAAACGAAACGTTTAAAAACAAAGCAAAGTTGATTTGGTCACCCGAGTTACAAAAAATTTACGAACAATGTAATAGATGTTGGATCTGCGAAAAGTTTATAGATCGAGCGAAAGCGGGTGAATCTCACTGTCAATGTGATATTCCAAAACCACCAGAGACAAAAGAAGAAAAAATCAAGTTTTGTCGTATAGTTAAAGTTGAAGGCAAAGAAAAAGAGTTCAAAGAGTGGAAATGTTTAGATTGCGAAAAGCCCATCAACAATTTAGAAAGGTTAGAGATCATTGTCACGTGACGGGGAAGTACCAAGGCCCAGCGCACGCTAATTGTAATCTCAAGTTAAGAATAGTGCCCGATCAAACACCCATTCCGGTGATCTTACACAACTTGGAGAAATACGACGCACATTTAATCATGCAAGGCGCTCACGAATTTTATGGGAAATCAATTAAGTTGATCGCTAAAAATACTGAAAATTACATTTCGTTTTCTTTTGGCCAACTCAGATTTTTAGACTCCTTTCATTTTATGGCGGCTTCGCTAGATCGGTTGGTTAAAAATTGTTCCCCCGATGATTTTAACTTACTTTGCGAAAGGTTTCCAGAAAACAAAAGCGCAGCGAGTACGACCGAAGGGAGGACAAATTTACTGTTGGAAAAGGGAATTTACCCCTATGAGTATATAGACTCCTTTGATCGGTTCCAAGAGAGACGGCTCCCACCTATCGACGCTTTCTATAGCTCTCTGAAGCAGGGAGGGATAACCGAGCTAGAATACGCTCGTGCGGAGACAGTATGGGAAAAATTTAATTGCCAAAACCTAGGCGACTACCACGACATATACGTGGAAACAGACGTGCTATTGTTAGCGCTGGTTTTGAGAACTTCCGCAAAGTCTGTAAACAACACTATGGCCTTGTCCCAGCCAAGCTATTATACGTCACCGGGCCTGTCGTGGGCTGCATTGTTAAAGCATTCGGGTATACAATTGGAACTACTGACAGACATTGACAAGCACTTGTTCTTTGAAAGGGAAAAAAGAGGTGGTATCTCGAGTGTGGGTGCAAAGCGATATGCAAAGGCCAGTAGTCCAGAACTACCTGACTACGACCCAAATAAGCCAGAGTCACAGATCATGTACCTAGACGCAAATAATTTATACGGCTGGGCGATGAGCAAATATCTGCCCGTAGGGGAATTTACCTGGGAAACAGACTTAGAAAAATTTACTTACTATTACATCCAAGAGTTGCGACTAACCGATGACTACGGTTACATGTTTGAGATCTCTTTAGATTACCCGGAACGTCACCATGACAAACATAATGACTTTCCACTTGCACCCGAAAATATGTCGGTACCAAACGAATGGCTTTCGAGCTATCAACATGATTTAATTGGTAATGGCGAGCAAGGTGACCTCGGTAGACAAACTAGTGGCCACTCTCAACACCAAACGAAAATATGTGTGCCATTATCGTATATTGCAAAAATATCTCAAACTAGGGTTGTGGATCAAAGAAGTTCACCGGGTACTGCGTTTCCGCCAAAAGCCGTGGATGAAGAGCTATATTGACAGAAACACGAAATTGCGCAAGAAAGCAAAAAATGATTTTGAGAAAGACTTTTTTAAATTGATGAACAACTCGGTCTTTGGCAAGACGATGGAAAATGTTAGATATCGAATTGACGGCCATTTACTGAGGGACGAACAAGACGCCGCCAAATACAAAAAATTAACCGTATAAACCAAATTGCGAATCGACGGTGCCACTTGAGGACTGTTCCCTTTCGTTTGTGGAGATGTACCGAAACAAAACAAAATTAAATAAGCCAATCTATTGCGGTGTAAGTATTCTTGATATTCAAAAACGTTAATGTACGATTTCTACTACAACGAACTAAAATCAACTTTTGGCGAAAAAGTAAATTTACTTTATACGGACACTGATTTTCTATTAGTTCAAATCGAGCGAAGCTCCGAAGATTTAACTGGTTACCTAAACAAAACGCGTAATTTATTTGACTTTAGTAATTACCCGCCAGATCATCCGCTTTACAGCGTCAAAAATAAAAAAGTCATAGGCAAAATGAAATACGAATTTGGTGGCAAAACAATTTTAGAAGCCATTTGTATCAGACCGAAAATGTATTCAATTCTGACGGTCGATCAAAAGCGAGCGCCAGCGAGCAACGGGCAGAGCGAGTACTTTTCTTTAAAGAAGGCGAAAGGGGTTTCCAAGGTAGTAACCGAGAAAAGCTATCTGACAAAACGCATTATTGCAATAAACAACAACTATTTAGAACGGATAAACATCGGGTGTTCACCATTTCACAAAATAAACTTAGTTAGTCGCCGTTGGACACAAAGCGCTATATATTGCCGAACGGAATCGATACGTTAGCTTACGGGCATAAGCTAATTCGGTAATTCGGTATCCTCGGGTACTACCTGAAGTTCCCTCTTTGACGAAACCCCTATTTGGTCCGTTTAAAAGGTAATATAAAGTTGGGCCCGTTTCGACGCGTTTTCCTTTCACTCGTTTAAATTGACTAGTTCGCTTTTCAATTGATAGACGTTCACGGACCAGATCGGATCCGTCACCCTTCTGACGGTGCCTCCATCCTGCTCGCCCAGGTAATAAAGGTACCTGACGACCGCGTCTGGAGGAAGTTCTCTTTGGGTAGTTCTTACAGGTGTACTTGGTTCTTGTTTTACTCGGCCTGATTTGACGGCTTCTGCAGGAACGGCATCTATTAATCGCGTTTTTTCCTCGTTTAACGATTTCACGACCTGAGGCAAACGTTCAACCCATTCCACGTTTCGCTCACCCACGTTTAACATTTCTTGAGCGTATTGGTGGCCAAATAACCTTTCGGCTAAAGTGCGGTTAAACCTTTCTACAATTCCTTGAGATCTGTGTACCCCAGGTTCACCCACTTGAATTTGTACTTTATATTTGTCATTAACTTTTTAAACTCACCTTTGAATTCAGACCCCGAGTCTACCATTACGAATTTGGGCCAGGTTAGAGGTGATCGCTCGTAAATTTTCTTTATTGCCTCGCTCACTTGCTCGGCAGTTTTACTGGTCAACGGTTCTGCCTCTTTATACCGCGAACCCACGTCTACTACGGTCAAAGCGTACTTAAACGTTTTCCTTTTAACTCGGTCCCAGGGTAAATACAAAACATCCATTTGATGCGCGTAATTAGGTTCGACCGATTCTCTCTCCATTTTAAAATAAGTTACAAGTATCGATAAGCCAACAATCCAACTATCGCAGTTCCACCTATAATCCAAACAAACTCGCGAATTTTTTGATCTTCGGAAGGTTCGTAAAAATCGGATAACTTAGGCTCTGGCGGTAACGGGATAAGATTCTTACCGGTCAATTCAGAATAAGCCCGCAACGCTTCGTTCACGTTTACAAATGTCTGCTGGCTCGCGCGTTCTTGTCGCATTCGTTCGTTCAAAAAGTCTAACAGGCGTACGCGTTTTTGTTCCCATTCTTGTTTTGCTTGCGCCAGTTGTTCTAACGCGAGGTTGTGTCGCTTTCGTTCTTCGTCGACTTTACTTTTTGATAAACTGCTAAATAAAAAATTTGAGCCCGTGAATGCCAAGGCGTTTACTATCGATCCTCCAATCATCAATAAAGCACTAGCCATTTTGAAACTAAGGTTGCTATTATATAAAAGTAAGATGTACACCAAAAAGCTTAACCCGAGTCGCAGACTGAAAGTTCCTCGCGCGATCAAAGGCGAAAGGCGCGAAGTAACAATTACGCACAACCCGAGCACTATAGACGCGGGTCACACAATAAACGTAAAATTCTCCGCTTTAGGCACTGACGACGTCATTGTACTCGGTACGGCAAAGTTGGCTTTTAAACTGGATCTAGACGGCGGTTCGGACGACAACCGGACGGTTTATAACAACGTAGCGAGAAACCTGGTTTCGGAAATAAAATCTCTCCAGGGAAACAAAATCGTAAGCTACCGGGATGCGGACGTATTTCACAATTTCAAGGACAATTGGTTACCCCCTTCGCAGACCAAAAATATGGCGTATTTTGGACTAGAGAAAGAAAACGTAGCCAAGATACGTCTAGGGGGTGACGATGCTAATGCTGCCGCAAACGACGGTAAGGACAAGGCAATTGCCGACGCTTTTAAAAATCGTTATGCGATTCCACTGGACACGCCGATGTTGACGGATCATACCCCCTTTTATTCTTCGTGGTTTAAAGAGCCTCTGACGTATCAACTAACTTTTAACGGACACGACAAAGTGGTTAACTCTTCAGATACTGCCGCGGAATATCAAATTTCGGATCTAACCTTGGAATACGAAGTCGTTACTAATCGAGACTTGGCGCAAACCTTTAGAAACAAGAAGACTGTTTATTACCTATTCGACCATAGAACTCTACCATAGAGTATTCGATGGTGTAAATACATTATTTATTATCGACGATTGCGCAGCAGATCAGTTTATTAAGTACCGAAAGAAATCCAAAAGTAGCAATACATGCGCCCTTAGTAAGATGGCGTTCTCGGGTAGGCACTACCTCCACAGCTGTTGGCTACTTACGCAAAAGTACAATTCGGTGCTAAAAGACGTCCGAGAGAATACCGCTTGGACGGCAATTTTTCATTGTAAAGGTAGATCGTCCTTTGATCAATGTCTGGACGAAAACGATGTAGTGCCTGATGAGAAGAGAGGGGAAATTAAAAGGCATCTACGCAACGTGAGATTTAGTAAGTTGATATTAAATACGGAACCGCCGGCGAATTATTTAATTCAATAAAAACGATAAAAATTTTTAAATTATGTTTGTTGAATAATATGATAGAAAGTCAAAAGAAAACATGCAAAGCGTGCCGTTGTCTCCTGGACTTGGCAAACTTCTTTATACAAAGAAGTGGTAAAATTAATTTAAACTGCAACGATTGTATTGCTAAGGTACGAGCTAATCAAGAAAAAAATAAGTGCGAGCACGGACGACAAAGATCTAAATGTGTTCTGCGAACACGGCAGAAGAAAGAACACCTGTATAGAATGTAATGGGTCATTGGTCTGTATTCATAAGAGACGTAGATATTATTAAGATCTGCACCGGGGAAGTTGAAGTGACGATTCGAAATTGGATTAGCAACGCTAGAAAATCAGATAAGAAGCATAACCGATTCGATCCTGACCGGTTTATTGACACAGACTTTTGCTGCGGGCTAATTGAGGATTACCCTCGTTGCTTTTATCCAGATTGCGAAGTTCAAATGCAATTCTTAGAACATAAAAACGATCTTTGTACTATTGAATGATTAAATAATAAAATCGGGCATATTAAATCGAATTGTGTTCTTTGTTGTGTAAAGTGTAACCTCGCTAAAAAGAGCGATAAGTTAATTGTTACATCGTATAAAGATTTGAAAGCTAGTTCTTAACTAGTTATTTATTTGCTTTAATTTACTTACCTTTTGCTATAACTGAGTTACGTCAACTCAGTTATAGTTAAATTTATCTTTGTTACAATTAAATGATAGCTCTGCTAGAATATGTTCAACTAGTTATTCAATTTGTTATCGCAGTCAACTTAACTTATTATACGGTTGAGTACATACGACTAAAGTATACTTACAACAAATTTAGAACGTATATATTGAAATGGATGACATCAAAAGTATACTCACCGATTCAAAAAGCGAATCAAACAACGAATCAACCTCAAACGTAAAGGATAGACTTTGCGCGATAGCCGCGTCGGGTGAATCTAAAAAATACTTCGGCAAAGAATACACGATCAAAGAAATTGAAGCTATGCCACCCAAAGATCAAGAAAAGCTGTTCAATTTATACGAAGTTAAGTTTGGGAAAGGATTGTCAGAACCCTTGGTCACGCTATTTTAAGTTTGTACTCTCGCCTACTAGGAATAGCCACTCCGGTAGAATTTTTAGGCTTTAACGTCAACTTAAAGTCTGAAGAAGCGCTTACTAAAGACCTCAACGACGACCCTATCATCAGTCAAACTATGGGTAGACTATTTACCGAAATCTGTTACAAGTATGGAGTTTACCTGTCTCCACTTACAGCAGCGTTGATTACAACTAAACACCTAGAATTCAACAAAAGTTCTATTATTATAAAAGAGGATGTCAACAGAAACGGAAGTGAATCAGCAACAGGAAAACAACGAAGCGAACTCGAGCAACCAAATCAGAAAGCAGTTAAGTCAGTTACTGAGCGAGTAGAACGAGCCAAAAATCCGAAGCGCGTAGAACAAGGTAAGAAGTTAGCCGAGCATAACAAGAAGATGAAGCAACAACTCGGTAAGATGAAACTAACGGGTGAACCGAGCAAACGAAGAGATCAACCAAAATAAAATTTACCAAACGGTTACAGAGAACAAAAACTTGATACTCGGCGGACTGGGGATTGCGGGGGTTGCGGTCTACTTAATTTGGAGAAACAAGTCGAGCAGTGTCCAGCCCAGTTCACGACAAGTTAGCGCTCAGCCAAAGCAAGAAGCGAGTAACACGATAATTCCTAACCAAGAACCAATTTTAGACATGGATTGAATACTCCCTTTGGTCGTAGCTCGCTTTGCTCACTTTATTTAAAAGTTCTTTATATATAAATATGAGTAACGCTAAATCAATCGACGTAAACGGAATCGCAAATACGGTTTATCACGGTGCTGTCGTCTCGGGAATCTCACTCGGTTATGCTATGCTATCGAGTAAGCTATTTAAAATTAAACCACCAGACCTAAATAGATTGTCCGCCGAGGATGCATTAAAATTAACCGCTTTGTCTAGCGGCGCATTGGCTACCAAGGGTTGGTTGGTAGCGCAGGGTATCCTACCCGCGAGCCTACCCGCCGCTTAAAAAAAAACCGTATACTATAAAAGAAATGGCAAAAGGAGGATTCGAGCCCGAGGAAATACCTCTCTTGGAAAATCAAGAAATAAACTACCAAGATAACTTAAAATGGGACGATACCTTTGATACAACGCAAGAAGAAACGTCCTTTATAGAAGACACTAATTTTACACATCCTATTGACGTTGGGCCAGACGAAGAAGATGAAATATATGGCGGCTTAGAGATCGAAAAGCGATACAACGAGTCAATTAAAGACGTCGATCCTTTACACGAAACAGAACTAACAAGACAAGTCAACTTAATGGATCTTAGGCAATTGTTGCGTGAATCTAAAGTGAACGATTTTTACACAGCTATCAAAAAAGAAACTGGTTACGAAACAGAAATTAAAGATAATTTAGATAGTAAAGATCGCTTGTACGTAAAGTTTGAAGGCAAAAAAGTTCTTTTAACCCAAGACAACGATCATAGTAAATTTGTTAGCCTAAGTACTATTAAACAAAGAACAAACACAGATTTTATAAGACGCGTTTTAGGCTTGCGTCATTACGTTTCCGGAAAACAAAAGAAGAAGCTGCTCGGGTCTCTCGTAAACTTGCGAAACTTCATCCCGAGAGCATAGAATTGGTAGAAATACCCCAAGAAGCAGATCTAGCGAACGACATCGTGGAAGACCTCACCCGTGACATAGACGTTCAAACCGAAGGGTTAAATTACAGAGAACTCGTCGCTTTAGATAAATCGTTACAAACGGTAAAAGGAGAATTAATTTTAAATCAAGGTAAATTAGATGAGTTAGACGCAAAAATTCAACAATTCGGAAGCCGAGTTGGAAGAAGCGACATCCGAAGAAGAACGTACGGGACTTCAACGACAATTGGACAACTTACGAGTCGAAAGACGGGGTAGATTAGAAGTCATCAATAGAAACACCAATCAATTGAGAAACCAAATTAATCGCATCAAGGAAACGATCGAAAAGATCATGAATTAGGATTTGACACTACGCGAACGAATTAATATTTTATTTAGAGAACAAGGCGTCACAATCGTGAGCATCTTAACGGCCTTTGGTTTAGCGGTAAGTACCGTCGTTAGTAGTATAATGGCCAACGCCTGAAACAACTCCTGAACCAACGCCTAAAACCTCCTTCCAAACCAGGAATTACCGATTGGATCAAACGGCAACTGTGGAACCTGGCAAACGTATTAAAGAAACTTGGGTTGAAGGCTTTAGACGCTTTGCCCGGGATCATCGGTAGCATTTTAGTTGGTTTTTTTAACGTAGCGAGTAAAGCGGTCGGATGGGTGGCGGAACACGTTTGGACCTTGTTCGTGGGCGCAGGTGTTCTGCTTTTGACATACGTGCAAAAGAATGGGTAAATAGGACAAAAAAGAAAAATAAATAAAAATTCATCCCAAATTTGGGGTGAATTTTTTTTTGCTCTAATTCAAACCGTTTAAGTGAAAACCTTGTATAACATGAAACCCAACGACACCCACTGCAACAGCTCCAACGGTTAATGATAGTTTTTCTTCGTTGTGGGCGTCTAAAGGCTTTGGTTGCTTTCTCAGTAACACTGCCGGTTCTGGTAATTCCTCTTTGCCAGTACTCGTACTCGCTCTGCTCGTACCGTTATTCAAACTTGGTACGTACCCAGTCTTCATATCCTCAGTCGCGACTTGTAAATTATTGTTGTATCCCTCAAACGTACCGATGCGTAAGTCCATGTCCGAGGGCACCAGGTACAAACCTGGGGCAACTACGAAGTTCAACGGCGTTTTTGCGTACTGTAACGAATCTTGATATTGGTCGATCGACTGTTCGAGATCGGGACCCGAATGAATTAAAGATTCCACGATCGTAATAAATTGCCGTCACGCGTCTAATCCGGTGCCGGTGGCCAAAACGCTGGTCTTGGTCTGCACCTGTGCCCCTCGTAATGCGTAGACGTAAGCTCGAATTGATTTGTTTACCTTGGTGATTCCCACATCCGTCAAACGAGACTTTTTAGGAACGAAGTCCCACTTCGATCCCGCATATTTACCGTTGGTCACGTGTAAGTCGTGCGCGTCGTAGTTTTTACCCGGAACGGGTACGTATCCATTGTCGTAGTAGTAAGCTGTGCCTAATCCGTTTGACAAAGTGTCTTTTGTTTGTTTTTAAGATTTATTCGGGTCTACTCCGTATAAAAGGCACGTGTCAGTAAACTTCCGATGGTCATAATTATTGTGTAACGCGTCAAATACGTCGTCACTTGGAATGGGCATCACGCAGTCGTAAAATATTTTCCGTACGGTGTAATACACGTGAAAGTTAAATAAAGCCGAGACGTATGGATAAGGGTCGGACAGCAGATCAAAACCCACACCGCAGGCCGTCGTCGCGCAATAGACCGCGAAATTAAATTGATTTTGGTAAAACGATATCGCCTCAGCAGACCACCTATTGACCGCTTCATCCGTGGTTACTCTCGGTAATTTATACGCGTGCGTTAAATTTGGAAACTCGGCTGTAAATGAATTGTCTTCGTTTAATATTTAGACTACTAAAATTGCCTCCCATTTATTTTAAAAGAATTTTAAAAATAATCTTTACGCCGTGGGAATAGTCGCTTCTCGATAAGTGGGTGGATTCTCTTCGTACTCGCTCCGGTCGTGCCCGCTACGCTTGTACTCAACCGACTTTGTAAAACTTACTCGCCAAGTTTTTTCATAAGATTTTTCTTTTTAAAACCGCTGCTCGTTCGTTGGCTAGCGCTTCTGCTCTTTCGTTGACTTGACGTTCAAATTCTTGCTTGCTTCGCGAGCTTTCTTTATTTTCTTCCAATTTTGTAGACGTATGCGATCTAATCTTTTTTTCATCTCGTGAAACTTTTTCAGCTCGGATAAAATAAGGACAAATTCTTCCTGGGATATGTCACCGTCTTCAATCGCGTGAGATACGTATTCTTCGATGGTATTTAATTTAGCGTCTGCCAAAATTCGAATTTGATCGTGTTTTTTAGTTTTGTGGGTGAGTCTACGGGAGGCGTACTTTAGAATCGCGTAAGCGCCAAACGCACCGATAGCGATTCCTTCCATCACAAGTCCAACGGGACCGGTGATCACTCCCAAAATGGCGGAAATGCCTACGGCTGCCGATGTGGCGCCCCAGTGCTTCTACTCCATATTCCACGTATCCGAGCGCGGTTAAACGTCGTTTTATCTTTTTGTAGCTATTTTCCCTCGCGTCGCGTTCTCTTTGGATTTGAGATTTAGTTTCTTCAATCTTTCTGAGTCTGTAAACCTTTGTTTCTGCTTGTTCAGCCGAGTTTAAAGTAAAACTCCGGGTATATGTTAGTCGTCATCTATTACTTTTATAATTACGCGTTTTAAAAAATTTCTAACTCGATTAAAATTTTGCCGATGTTATTCAAGAGCTCACCTCTGTAGTTTTTAACAGAAAAAGTCAATTCACTGATGCTCCTGTCGATTAACTTTGTAGGCGTTTCACAGTGATTACGGGTGCGAGGCTCGGTAGCTATCACGTACAGCAAGTCTAAAGTCCGCCCGTTATAAAAGTTGTCAAATGTATATAATTGTTTGCAATGAATAAACGCGAGTTTCAATGGGTTTAAATCGTACTTGCCTTCGTAAATAACGTTGGGTAAAAGTTTTATTTTGGGTAAGTTTAAGAGCTTGGACACTTCTTTGTTTAGTCGCAACTTGAGATTGGGGTCCGTAATGGCCAAAGTCACCCGTTTAGATTCCGAGTGAACCTTAAAAGAAACGCCCGGTATCAAGTTTAACAAAAAGTGAGACCAGTCTATGCCGTAATAACCGGGAGATACCACGATGCTTCCTCTTTGACCCTGACGTAATGGTTCGGATGAGCTTCGCGAATAAAGTCTGTCGTATATAGGTCCAGTTAGCCCCGTCAAAAACAGTCTTTTAGTTAATTCTCTTCTGGGTCTCCTGGGGGAGTTGGTGGTGGTGGTAGGTCGAGTTGGTGGATTCCCTTCGTAGATTTCATCTACGGCTTGTCTTTGCCCCTCGAGCAGTGAAGCTGATTTAATTTTTTTATCGTCGAGATCAAAAGCTAAACGAACTCGCGTTTCTGATGGTTGTCTTTGGTTTAACTGATCTTCTAAAGCTGCGATTTCTTGGTTTAGCTGCTCAATTTCATCAGCGATGATTCTGATTTCTTCCGCTAACTCGCCTCTTTTATTTGCTTGGATCAATCTGTTTTTAGCTGTTTGTACTAATTCTGGATTGGGAGATGAATCCGTTCTTTCCACTGAGGGCACACCGGGCGGTCGTTCGCCAAGTACCCCCGCTGGCCTACCGTCCAAGTTTGTATCCCACTCAATTTCAGTGGCGTTTGTTACGTTAAAATATCCAGCTTCAAACTGAATATTCTTTACTCGGAGGACTTTGTCGCCTTTGGTGTTGTTGATCTCGTTTTTTAATTTAAACGTCTGTGGGTTCTCGGTCAAGTGAAAAGTGTGCGTCTCCATTTTATTATATACGTTTTATACGTCTTGTTTTGCAAGGTTAAACTTCTCCATAGCGTTTTTCCAGTGCTTATCCGAGACTTGAAAAAGTTCTTTAACTTCAGATTCGATTTCCCCAGTGACGTCTTGATAACAGACTGCAATTAAAGCCTCCAACGGTTTACCTCGAGAGATTTTACCGTTTAAAACTTGGTTCAACTTGTATTATATTTCACCCGCTTCGCCGTTTTTAAAACAAATGTTATATTTTTGTAGGGTTTTTCTCGATTTTGGCGGCTTAGGTTTCCTCCAAACGTGATGATTAAAGTACCGATCTCCCATTTCTGCGGGAGTGTACGAGGAAACCCACCCAAGAATTTGGCCACAATATGTACACGCATATCTTTCATCTATTTCAACTATTTGGTGATCGCAAGGCGGTCTCAGTTGGACATTTCTCGTTGCCCCAATTATGTGTACTTCCTTTCTATTCAACAAGTGGCAAAGTTCCGCATCAGTCATTTTATATAAGGGTTTATTTATTTAAAGTAAAAAAAAATTTAACCCCGGGATAACCGAGGTTAAATTGATTTTCACTAACTACTCGCTTTTAATCAAACGCTTCCCAAAAGCAAGGTTTTTCTTCAACCGTGAGCATAGCTGACGTGACTCGATATCTAACGCTCGCTCCGCAAGAAAGTGAACCGTGGGCGCCATATTATATATCTTAAGGAGAGATCAAAGAGATCGCCTGGCATTTTTTGTTCGCAAAAAGAGCGCAATCGATTTCTTTACAATGTTTAATCCACCAATGTGGCATCATAGCCGATCTTAACGTACATCCTATTTTTATCGGTATAAGCCGGTTTAACTAAATAATTGATCCTATCGGATATGTCGTCTAGTTTTTGAGACACCTTAAAAGAGTTACGCGTAATCACGGGGAGATCTTCCAGCATCTTATCTGTTAATTTTTCAAAATAATTATAAACTTTATCATTTACACGTAATAGCAACGACTCGGTCTCGGGAGACACCTGATAACAAATTTGATCTTTTTCCAGTAGGTTCCTTAGTACCATATTTATAAACTGGGTCGACTCCGTAACAAGGATCTTCGAGCCTAATAATCAACAGTCGTTTGTTTTGTCCCTTGTGGTGATAAGCGATCTTAGAAGAACACTTTGTAGGTCTTAAAATGACTAAATTTTCAGAGTCAGAGGGGCCATAGGTAATTTTTGGGTTTTTGTTGCCGGCATTTAGACGTTCGTGGTCATTTGAGACGATATATATTTGAGTTGACATGTTCTATTTATTAGTAAGTTCCTAAAATTTTTTTCATTTCTATTCAGGCGGAATTTTGACGTCAGCGTTGTATTCAATAATTAATCAAATTTTGTTTAAGTCCGCGTCGAGTTTAGTCGATGAATCGGGCAGTGACTCGTTCTCTCGCGCGTGCCTCAGCTTTCTATGCTTGCCGTCTACGAGCACCACGTGATCCATTCCTTCCAACTCGTCACAATTCACGCAGCAGGTGCAGTACGTACAACCAAAACACTCGATACAATTGACACAGTCGTAACAGTCCTCGCAACTGTCCAAGGCATTCGAATTTCTGCAGTCGTATGAATTAAAACAAGCCACGCAATTTATACATCTACCGCAATCGTCGCTGGTGAAGCAGTACTTACATCTGACGCAGTCTTGACATTCGTGACAATTGCGACATTCTTTACAACCGATGCATTTGCGTAAACTTTTTGAATTAAAACAACGAGAGCAATCGTACGAATCTATCAAGTCAACCGAATTACTCGTGTCTTTGCAAAAATAACAATTCACGTTTGTAGTTTGATCTACCATTTATTTTTATGTATTTTTATTATTGTTTGTTTATTTATTTTTTCGTTTTTATAACGGACAAGTCTCGACTTGTTTGCGAGTGATTGCCAGTCACGAGTTGTTTAGCCAGCGAGCGAGCGAGCGGCGCCGGGTCAAAAGTTGAGCGGAAATCCCCGAGATTTTTGGGTCAATGTACTACCCAAGGGTTTTGATCAAAAACCGGGGCTCACGTCATTTCTGGGTTTTCCCATTTTTTCCCATTTTTCCCCACCAAAAATGTTTTGACGGTTTTTTAGGTCGATGTACTACGGGTTTTGAGCAAACTAAGGGTTTTGAGCAAAAACCGGGCAAAAAGGGGCGTGTGCTCCAGAACTCTCAGTTTCCTACTACTGTTTTTAACTGTTTGAGGTCTTTCTTTTAAATTTTCAACAATCTGCTTTTCTACGCTTGGCTTTTTAAATTTTTAACAGCTATCCACGCAGTTCTCAAAAAGAGGCTTTAGCAAGAGCACTCACCACACAATATCCAAGTCTCAAGGACCTAACATCTGGTAGTGAAGGCCATGTAACATCTGGTAGTGAAGGCCATGTAAGTATGCATTTATTAACTGCACTGTTGCATTTTCATTGTGAGATATTAAGCACTGTTGTCATTTCAGGTTTTTATCTATTTATGGATTTTGGGGCAACCAGACGTTTTTTCATTTCATTTTTTTATATCAGAAAGTTCTAAGTGGAAAATAATTAAAGACCAAAAGAGGAGCATTTTCTTTTCATATTAATCACATTTTTTTCCACTTTTTAAAAATTATTCATTCAGTTGCACCTTGTTGAGTATTTTTGATCATTTTTGACACACTCATAAATGCTAATTTTCAGCTAATCGCAGTGTTGTAAGACTGCTTGTATATCTCTCTCAGAAAAATTGTGAAAACAGCTAGACTGTAAGACAAAAAGTTGCATATTCAGGAATTGACTATGGTTTGTGATTTAGCCCTTTTTTTCTCCCTTTTGGGTGAAAACAGCTAAAAGTACAAACTCCCTCATTAGACATGTTATATTGCTATCACATATCACTCTTGTCACTGTCAAACGCGAATAAGGTGTTAATCATTCTGTTCATGAATTAAGGAGCTTTACTACAGCAATGGGAAAGTCTTTATAGAATACCGTCTCAAGACAATTCGAGTCAGCCTTGGTAACCACAGAGCCAGTTCGTCAGTGGAGCAGAAAGATCCTGTCAGGAAGAAGCCAAAAATGCAGCAGAGCAGTGGCATTAACCCAACAACTGAAGTGCTAGAGCAGGTGGGATAATAGAGTTTTAGTAGCATATGACAGAAGCAACACTACCTGCAGCATCAACAGCTGAAGAAAAGAATGGAACACTTTGAAACACTGCTGGCAGCAGACATATATTGGTCCTTGTTGACAGTCTTGGGCATGCTCAGAACTGCGTGCCTGCTAAGAACTAGCTAGTAAAAGGGAACGGTTGGTTTGCTGCCACCATTAGTGTTTTCAAAATGTTGGGTCTTTCTTTCATAGTCTTCTATGTCAACATTACATCAGTATCCAGGGAAACTGCAATTTAGTACTTAATATCTTAAAATTTTCTCAATGAAGCATGAGAATTGGAAATTGTATCACATTTGTATAACTGCAGTAACAGCTGCAAGTATACCCAGTAAAGATCGAGTTTAAGGAGCTATAGGCAGTGCGCAGAATACAAAATAAATTAGACACACTGGTAACTCCATGCATGGATTGACAAATCAGAACTGAGGATTCAATTTGGCTTGAACATGATAGGCATTGTATTCAAATTATACTTATGCTGCTTTACAATGAACTTGTATTTCCAGATGGAGTGGCTGAAGTACCATCCACCAACCAGGGAAAATATGAACCATCATCAAATACCTGAAGGAGACCTTTGCTTACCGTAGAGCACTGATAGACCAAGACAGCCCATCAATAACCAGCATCATCAACACCATCCCCAGATTCAGGGACACACCTGAGCTAGTGAGTATTGCATGCAATAGCATAACTTATGGTTAAAATGTGGTTTTAAAAGTAGGTGCAAGGGAGTGCAAAAAAGAAATGTTTCTTGAGCTTTGAGGGTGAATTCACCCAAATTGCAAAAATTTGCCAGTCAAGAAACATTTTGAGGCCTGTAGGTAAATCGTTATTGCTTGTGACTTGTGAACATGGCCCATGGAAAATTTGAATCAAACTGGAGGCTACTTGTGACCTTGAGGAAGTTACTTCCCTCCAAGCTTTTTAAATGAAGGCATCATGGAAAATCAGAAGGTTTAAGAATTGTTAAAAATTTCAACAAAATTTTAAAAAAGTGTGCACGGTTATCTTCAATGACCCCAACTTGACAAGTAGTGTTAAGTGGAAGACGTGAGAGTCAGTCAACAAAAAAAGACTCTTCATGCACATGGTTCATAAATGCAACTGGAAACAAGTTTTCATGCAGTCCAAAGCCTACTATGCAATTTGTTACATTCTCTGTGATGTTTCAGATCAACACTGAGTTTGAACTGCTTCATCGTGGAAGTGGGAGCAACCTGCTCATCAAATGGCGACCTTACTACGCACCAAAGCTCTTAAAGTTTATGTCTGGGTGTGGAGATGATAAATTTGCAAGTACATAAGAATAAATTCTTCCTAATGCAAATTAAGATAAAGAGCTTTCTTTTTAAGTTGGGGTTGGGTACTGTTCCAAAGTTGGGGGGAGGTTTAAACCTCTAGGGTGTCACATTCCGGGTGTCACATTCCTGTCAATGTAAATTATAATAATGTGTGAAAACTGTGTTTTTGTTAATGGGGACAAATGGATGTTGGCATGAAAATTAAATTACATATGTTCAAAGTAATGATTCTAAAATGGCCGCAAAGAATTTCTTTAAAAAGTTTTATCAGCATTTGCCCTTTTTTGGGGGGGGTATGGTAGAGGCACACTGCAGCCATTTGTATGGGAGGAGGGGTAGGATGCACATGCACGGCTTGATGACCCCCCCTTCCTGCATCCGATCAAGTTGAGCCTTTTCTTCACTGGCGAAGTTCATGGACGTCCTCCTCATCTTGTGTTTAATAGGCGCGCTGTTGCAGGTATCAACTCTATGGCGGTGAAATTTCCAAGGTCGTATTCATTGACAGCAAAGACGCCCTGAAACTCTCTCAACAGAGACTTCAGCTCCTCTTTCTACCCCTCATCCAGCTCCCCTGCAGATCTGGTAAACAGATCACGCAAGTACTCTGGAAGATGCCCCTCGGCTCCTAGTCCTGCTCCTTCCTCTACAGAGACCGGGACTTCCTGTACATCTACTACATCCTCAGCCCTCCCCAACTTCCGCCCATGCCTAAGTCGTACATTGTGGTCCGTGGGGTTGACCACATACACCTCGACTTCTTCATCCGGGTCATGGACCGTGCGTAAACCCAAAGCATCCGAGGATAAACCTGAGGACGGCTCGAACATGAACTGACCCAAAGTTCAATTGAGAGTAGGGAGCACTACGGTCGTTTCAATTTTCAAGTTGTCCACTTTTGGACCACCCCGCCGTCGGCAAAGTAAAATCCAAACTTCTGCTAGCAGAAAATTGGGTTTTATGAAAAGGGATGGTGCAACTTGTTGTTCATTTACTTGGTTTCTGTGCAAGACCAGTGATTTCATGTATTTGTTTTTTTTTTCAAATTTTACATCTAAATGACATGTTTCAACATTTTTCAGTATCCAAAAAGTTATTTGTAGCCAAACACCGCCACATATTGCATGTAGGTCAATTGGTACAACATGTGAGCTTGGGAAAAATAAAATAGCATAGTGTTAGTACATGTACATCGAAACCACATTAAAAAGATGTACACCAATACTACACCAATATTTTTGGCATGTTCACGTACTATGCATGTGTACACTAAAACTACACTAAATGTGCACTAATACTGCACCAATATTTTTGGCACTAAAAGTGCACTACTGGTGCTCTTTTGGCGCTAATTTAAATAATTGGGACTACACTAAAACTACACTAACCAGTGCAAAAATGCTGTTGAGTTTTGCAGGGATGCACTAGAAGTGCACTATAATAGCAGAGCTCTGGTGTAGTTTTAGTGTACACTAATTTCTTCAAAATGCCTGCACTAAAATGGCACCAAATTAACACCAAAACAGCACCAATGGTGGCTAAGGGAAGCGCAACATAAACAGGCAGGTACCAAGTCTCACCCTTGGTGACTTCTTAATTTTCAGTAAAAGAGGCCATATCTTGGATGAAGCACAATGTGGAGCCAAAGGCAAGAGTATTTGAATATATGGCCAAGACCTGTAAACGACGTCAAGACTGGATTAAGAAAGAGACCCCAACCACAGCTGAGACTTTGGAGATGTATCCTCGGTTACTGGATCCGGGAATCGTAAGCTGCATATTTAACGGTCTTTGTTAATGTTGCAGAGGGATGATTGAGTCGACTATTGGCAACACTGCAGTGTTAAAACAGTGTGAGTGACCTTTAGAGTCCTTATATTAAAAATATTTTTTAAAGACATGTGCTTGACACTTTTCCATTGAAAATAAAAATAATTTGAAAATTACTGTTGGTTTTAACCGGAAACATTCAAGTTATTCAAAAGACAAGTTTTGGGGAAAAATTCATCTTCAAGATACCTAATGACCTCATTTCAATTGTGAGGGGAGCTATACATGTGTCAATATGAGGCATGAAGGATATCCTTTTTTCTAAAAAGTGAGGGTTGTGTGTTTGACATAGTTATAATTAAAGCTCACCTGTCATGGAAGACCATCTTTTATAGTTTAATTAATGAGTGCTTTTATTTGGACCATTTTCAGATTGAACAAGACTTCCGTCTCGCCATTTCTGAGGAAACTAATCAGTTGTATGCCAAGTGGCCTTCCCTTTCGCAGAAGATCTATCAATACAACAACCAAGTGCTGAAGATCCAGTGGCAAGATCAACTAGACCTTGGAGGGACTGACATAGAGAAATTGACAGAGAGTGAGCTAAAATCTAGTTCAAAGAATTATTAAATAAATGGATGACTTAGAAGGCAATACTACATGTAATGCATTAATAAGCCATAAGTCTAGTTTATGTTTGTCTATTTCTTTCATCAGAGGACCGTCAAGAACTGGCCATGAGCGTTCTACCATTACTTTTCGTGGGGAGGAGCAAGGGAATGAAAGGACGATGCACCCCTGCAGAATCACTGAGATCATTTATAGATATGAAACCAGTAAGACATTTTAATTTCACTGTCACAAAGAGGAAGTTAAATTGTGAAAACAAAATGGTGGCATGTCTGGAAATTTTTGCCCAAAAGCTGCTCCATTGTATATTATGACTTGCATTTGTCATATGGTCATTCTTTGTTTTTCCTTGAAAGTCATAACTTGGCAAACTTGTTTTTTTTAAAGCTATTGTCACGAACATTTGTACCATGATGTTTCATAAAACTCAGTCCCGTACAAATGGTGTTGTGATTGGTTGATGAAGTCATAAATAGCCCATTTTATCACCAATTTTTAAAGCTGTTTTTCCAAAAAGGCACATTAAGTATATACTTTTGTACAAAAAAGTGTTTTGGGCATTGTGTAATGATTATGAATATTTTTGTTATACATTTATTTCTTATTAAACAGGAAGGTACAGATATCCAGCACTTCATGGCGACCATTCCTGCCAAAGAACGTCCACAACCTTTCATTTTGCTTCTCGGAGGAACCCGCTTCAAGCCGAACCAGGTGTTTATGGTTGTTGAGAGAAAGGCTGTGGCTTGCTCCTCTGTACTTCAGGCAGTTGTCACATGCATGAAGATGATCTACGTGCTGGATGTAGACTATCAGCCTCAGTGTAGTGCTGTGTGGAAGCTGCTACAGCACGTCGTCTATGGATTGCCACCTGGTACCCTCACTGGTGTGTCACTGATTAACTTTCGAACATGGCCAAAACATTTGACCGAGGATTAGCTAGGGTCCTGGATATAGGGACTGTGAATGCTATTTTCCTTAAGTTTGCAGTACTCTCAGTTTCGAAAGCCAATTTTTATTCAGTAACTGTGTTCATTTTTCGTCTAATTCATAATCTCATCCTTGGATGGTGCATGTTCTCTGTGCTTAGGTGAAGTCACCATTTGAGACTTTGCAGTACGCCATGTTGTTTCATCTGTCATATCAATTAGCTGCTCACAAAAAAGAGTGAAATTTTTTCTTGGTTACCAGCCTTTAAATAACCAAGATTTTATTTATCTGAAATTTCCATTTGGTTGAGTATTTTTGACTCCAAAAAAATTACTCTGGGAACCCTAACCCAAAATTATCTTCAAATATGCGGCCTGCTACTGATATGCACTGTTAAAGGTCATCAAACTTTTAGGTGTGTCAGACCTCTGTAAAATTGTGAGATTGGTTTTGTTGATCAGAAGCCCTGATACATTAGTCATTTTACATACTGGATACATTTAAGGTAGAGCATGACAGGCTACTGTGGAGACTACATTTGAACAAGTGTAACTGAACAATGGGGCCAAATTCATGTTGGTAAAAGTGTTGCCCCTGTTGAAATCACTGAGGTTAACAGAATGTAAGCCTACCCTTATTACAGCCCATTATAGTGTTTTCCACCAGTGCAACCACATGCATTTTGATAGTATGAGGTTGAAATTGTGATTTTTCCTTGATAGTGCCAGCATTGGTGAAAGGTGATGCAAAGACATGTGTTAAGCCAGTTGTTTTGAGACACCATTATCACTGACTTGATGGAGTTGATAAAAAAAGTGGAGTTCATGAAAAAAAAAAAACAGTGTTACTCAATTTTTGGAAAGGTGATTTTGAGTAGTAACTGCAGAACCAGTATTTTAAATTTCATTACATGTTTTGAAGAGTTATACAGTAAAATCGTTTTTCTCACAGGGAGCTGGAGGTAACTGTGTTGACAGTGCTTCGTCATGGGACCATAAAAAGTGCTTTTCTCCCAAAGTATTACACTGTCTGGCTGCACTACATGATGCACAGTCACTCCTAACTCAAAGTGTTGTATTATTAAAGAGAGCCCTTTTCCCTCCATCCAGCAGGTACATACTGTTAAAATGAGATTTCAAATAGATCAGCATTCCAGTGTAATATTAGAAGCAGCTTACTTGCAAATGTAAAGACTCGGTTTTTATAGATACACCACATTCCAGGATTGCCATAAAATACACTGATGTGGTGGCCTGTTACATTGGTTTTGATGATCAAATTTCACCAAACCAAAACCTGATTTAAAAAATAATTTTCAAAGCTTAAACTTTTCGTCAAAACAACATATGCAAACAAGAAGAGTCACTGTTACAGTATTTGTTTACTGCTGTTTGTGAAAAACTAGCAAAGGGATTTGTCATGTGGTAATGTATGCATTTTCTCTGTTATTGTCAATAAAATTAACAAGATTTAAATCTGAACCAATTCTGTATTGCCATTTTGTTTGTACATGTGTATATCGACTAGCCATTCCCAATTCAGTTAGAAATACACAACGTTTGTGTAAAAATTTAACCATTTGTTGTGTAAATCATTTCAACATCAGTTGTGTAAGTTTATTTTACACAATTATTGTGAAGAAATAGTACACAACTGTTGTGTAAGTTTATTTTACACAATTATTGTAAAGAAATAGTACACAACTGTTGTTTAAAAATTACACAACCAGGGTTGTGTGAAGTGTTTACACAACTGTTGCTAGGTTCATATAGTAAACAGCAGTTGTGTAAAATTTTACACAACTTGTGTAAAATTTTACACAACCGTAATAACAGTGCGTGTACAATCCCTCTGAGACTGGTCCGAAATATTGCATATTTATTGAAAAATCTTATACAGTTGACTCCCATTGTAAAGAATACTGTCATATCAACATACTTTTATCAGGTATGTGCCGGCCGATCATTTAGTTCTCACGCATGCGCATTCGAACCGCTATGTATTTTCTCAGGACAAGATGGCCGGGCTGTGGTCGCGACGGGGTATTCTTCATTCATCAAACATCATCTTCATGACAGAGGTAATACATGAATTGTCCTGGATCTCAAGTTACTTTTCATGCATTTAACAATGTGTGGACATTTTCCTGAAAAAACATCATTTTCGGATATTATGTAGTAACAACAATGTGCGAATATGTCGACAACAGGGCCGTAATTTGTAGCGTTTTTTCATGTTATCCAGTTTTCCCAAGCCAATGGCTATCACCAAAGGTGAAAATAAGGTTGGCACAATCAGAACAATAATTTTCAGGCGAGTCGAAATTACTAGCACTTGGAATTTTAATTTGTAATTGTCAGCATTGTGGTGATTAATTCATACTGCAATACGATGCATCTTGCAAGGAAAAATGTTGCATCCCGAATCCACTTTTCTCATCATAAGCCTATATCATCTCGATAAAAGTCAGTCATTACAGAAATGCTGGAAAACACGAATTCTGGACTGATAAACATTTACTAATGTCATTGGGAAATACTTTGAAAATTCTCTTCACTCCCCATAGACTTTGTACACTAATGCTAAAGTGGGGTGTTGGTCACTTCGCCCCATTACCACTTCGCCGCATTGATTATCGTTCATTCTGTTCCTCAGCAATAGTGGCATAAGCCTAGATGCAACAAGTAAAAACATCGACGTTTGAGTACCCCAATAACGATCGGATAATCCAACTTTCAAAGGCAAAAAAATGATTCCAATTTCCCGACCGCTGAACCCAATTTTTTCGTTGAGACCCTACAATTTGTATTGACAAGTTAGAAATAAAAGATTTTTTCGCATTTCGTTGTCGCTGTGGTAAAAACACGAACGCAAGGCGTTGGTTCCTGCCACGCCGCACCAATGTAAGAATATGCGTGATGGAGTACTGCGACCGTTCATGTACGTGATCCGTCATGCATCGAAAAAACAATCGATGTTTGAAAGATTTCTTCACGTTAATTCTTAGTATCTTGTCTATATGTGTATTGTAGCGCCGGCCTAAAGCTTATCTAAAACACAGTGTTGGTAACGCTAGAGAAATAAAACAGAGGTTTCTTGACCAGAACGGCGATCTGTGGCTGTGTGTGTCTATATTAGCGTCGGAGCCCAATCCGTAGGACACGCTACAACTGGTGAAAGCGGCGAGACTCTGGATAACCGTAAAAAACAGGTAAACTCTTTGCCTTTTCTGTGTCATGGAATTGGTGGATGATTTGGGTCGGGTGCTGGACTCGCTGGACAGGGCAGCACAGGCCAGCTCAGGGCCTCGTGTTCGGGGGCCCAGACGGCGAAGGCGATGTGGAACTCACCTCGTTTGGCGGGCGAGCTGCAGGCGTTCCTTGCGGAGAATGTGGAACAGTTATCCAGGAGCAGGGGGCGGAAACTGGAGGGTATCGAGTGCGCGGCGTGGGGGATCTTGGGTTAGGTCCCCTGGAGAATGCACCCAAGTCTGCGTAGTCCCCAGGCGACTTCCCCCTTCCCAAGTCGATGGGGCGAGAAAGGTGCAGTTCCATTTGGAGCACGACCATTTCGCCCGAGTCGCTGGGGAGGGGGCGGGGCATCGGCAGGCGACATCTTCCCAACCCATCACTAGTGCACCCATCGCCGGTGTTCCTTGGGAGCCCTCTGGCAGCGGCGACGCACTGGGAGAGGCGTTCCAGTCGGAGCGCCCTCAGGGTGGGTCTGCGGCTAGTGGGGTCCTGGCGGGGGCCGGTTGGAAGTTCATTCATGTCTTGTGTTAGCGTTGGGGCGCCCTCTCGCAGTGCTGTTGTGGTCGAGAGAATGCTCCAACCCCGGCTGCCGCGGGGTTGGAGCCACGCTGCGAGGTAGCTAAAGCTTGTAATACTAGCAATAGTATAGGGGCGCCCTCTTGGGGCGCTGCGGTGGCTCAGGAAGCGTCCCACTCGGAGCGCGGCCGGGCCGTGGCAGTAGCCGCAGGGGTGGGGCCCCAATGCGTGTTGCTGGGAGGTAGCGGACGCGTGACAGGTTTCGGGGCACCCTCGCGAGCCGGGGACGTGGCTGGTATGGCGTACTGCCAGCAGTGCAGCGAGGCCGCGGCCACAGTCGTCAGGAGGGGAATTGAGACGGGCTAGCTGGAGTTTGTGAGATAAACAGTGAGATGCAGGCGTCCCCAAGAGGCGAAACTGCGACAGGTGGCGCAATCGAGGCGGATCCCCCTCGGATCCGCAGACAAACTAATTAGGCGGATCCCCACCCGGGGATCCGCTCGCATCTGTATGAGGCGGATCCCCCTTGGAGCTGCGTACAAACTCACGAGGCAGATCCCCACTCTTTCTGGAGGAGCCGAGCTGCAAGCAGGTAGTGGCACGGGTCCAGGTGGCCAAGAGCGTGGTAATTTCCGCTGGGCCCGAGGCGATCTGTCTGTCTGGGAAAGTCTGTGGAGATCGTGCCCGCGGAGTGGGGATGGTGTACCCTAGCCTGGCGGCCACGGACCATTACCAGGTGGCCGTCACGACGGGCCTCGTGCATGCCAGCTAGGGGGCCCTACCGGTGCGAGTATTCAACCCGACGGGAGACCCGGTTACAGTCTATAGGGGAGTCGTCTGGCCATGTTTGCCCCCGTGGAAGAAGGCGCAGTGATCGACTTCGAGGAGAGTTCTCAAGAGGTGATTTCAGAGCCCTGCCCGGCCAAAGGTTCCGTTTGGAGCCCCAAGGGCAGCCTGGCGGACCACGGTTGCCAGGGAGGCTCTTCTTGGGCAATAGTGTGCCCGCCCACCTGCAAGACCTTCTGGACCAGGAAGCGGCCCATCTGGACGGCAACGAACGTGAACGGCTGGGAGCCTGCTGGTAGAGTTCCAGGGTGCCTTCACTGGGCCGGACTGCAAGCTCGGCCAAACCAACTGGGTCCATCACCCAATCAACACAGGGACGACGCCACCCATCCGGCAACCTCCTCGGCAGCTTCCGATCCACAAACTGTTGGAGGCCCAGAGGCAGGAGGACCAGATTGCTGGAGATGGGGTAATCGATCCTATCCCATCCCTCGGATAGAGGATGACTTAGACGCACTCGAGGGAGCCAGGTGGTTCAGCACCCTAGACTTGGCCAGCGGGTACTGGCAGGTCTGCATGGCGGAGGATGATAAGGAGAAGACGGCTTTCGGGACACAGAACAGCCTCTACCAGTTTACCGTGATGCCATTCGGGCTCTGTAACGCTCCGGCCACCTTTGAGCGTCTGACGGAACGCGTCCTGTGGGGTGTCCTGTGGCAAGTGGCCGTCGTTTCAAAGAGCCAGAGGGGCAGACAGCCAGATGGCAGTTCGACGTAGAACACCGAGTGGGGCGGAAACACATCGACGCCGTCTCTTGGATACCCTGCGGCCAGTGCGGGCGTTCCCAAGAGGTTGATTAAGAATTTTACACGGGGCCAGCCCCCCGGCGCATTCGGACCCCCCCTCGGAGCCGGCCGCCAGAGGCGGAGGACGAGTCCCTGGTTGTGACAGCCGACTTGAACAGAGAGGATGACTCGATTTTGGACGGGTTTCCCGAGGATTGGGACCTGAGCAAGCTAGCTCAGGAGCAGCAGGACGACCCGGAGCTGGGACCGTTCCGTCAGTGGCTGGTGGCGGGGAGCGACCGGCCGGAATGGGAGGCCATCTCCAACCTCTGAGCCGGGGTCAAATGCTGGTGGTCCAAATGGGACACACTGCGCCTATTTTGAGGGGTCTTGCAAGTGAAGTGGGCAAGGGCCGACTGGGGGCCCCCACCTGGAAGATCGCCGTCCCGCAGGTCAGGATGCCAGAGGTTCTACTTCTTGTCCACATTCTCCGAACTGCTGGACACCTTGGGGTCGCTCGGACCGTGGCCCGACTCATGTAGGCTCCTATGTATTGGAGGGAGATGAGGCAGGCTGAGGAGTGGTGCCTCAAGTTTCATCTCTACGGTTTTAAGAAGTCCTCGCCGCGTCCCGGGAGAGCTCCGCTCATGGGGGCCCCCATGGAGCAGATCGAAATTGACCTTACCGGACGCCTGCCCCGAACTAAGGCCAGAAACACCAGCATAATGGAAGTGGCCGTCTATTTCACGAAATGGGTGGAGGCGTTTCCCCTTCCAGATCAGACGGCCGAGACTGTGGTCAAGACCCTCGTGCAGCAGGTGGTCACGCGCTTAGGGACACCCCTCAAGATCCACACGGATCAAGGAAGGGAGTTCGAGGTGGACCTTCTCCGCGGGGTCTGCCAGCTGTTGGGCATCCAGGACGACTCCGTTCCACCCCCAGTCTGACGGCATGGTCGAACGGTTCAATCATACCGTGAAGACTACGCTGAGCATTTCTGAGGATGAGAATCAGGACGACTGGGACGAACTTCGTCCCTACGTCCTGATGGCCAACTGCTCCTCTCAGCACGATAGCACAAGGCTCACCCTGAACATGCTTGGGCGGGAGGTGGGACTTCCCCTGGACGTCGTTGTTGGGTCACCGGAGGAACGGACCGAGACTACCAAGGCACTAAATTACATCGACGAGCTGAGAGCAAAGCTCACACGGGCCCACAAGTTTGCCCAGCGACAACCCGAGGCGGACTCAGAGCTACCAGAAGCAGCAGTACGACCGTCGCGCCCAGGAGGGCGTGTTTGAGCCCGGCCAGGCTGTTTGGCTGTTCCCCCAAAGAAGAAGGTCAGCCGCTCCCCCAAGCTGCAGCGGTGGTGGGACGGACCCTTTGCGGTGCTACAACGCCTCAACGACGTGACCTGCAAAGTGCAGCGTACCGCCCGAGCGAAGGCTCAGATCGTGCATCGCAATTGGCTCAAGCGCTACCTGGGCGACGTGCAGCTTTGATGGTGGGAGCGTGCAGCCCGCGGAGCCTTGGCTGAGGAGGCGTCAGCGCGGGCAGGGGGGCCAAGAGCCAGCGGATCCAGCCCTCAGTCCTGCCCGCGGGGGCCGTCTCCCCTCGTTGACGAAGGGACCGCAATGGAACCTATTGACAGGGCGAAGTCGGGACATCCGGGGCCGGAGCAGCGGCGTGTCAAGCGGGGAGAAATCGGACATAGGCAGCCAGGGAGGCAGCGTGCTGGCGGAGCCATCGCCCTGCCAGCTGGAGGCGGGGGCGTGCGTGTGACTTACAGGGGGCGGCAGATTTGGCGCCCGGCGCGATTCTGCTCCATGCTAACTCCTGAATCTCCCTCTATTTTTCTCCCAAGGATGGACCGGTTGGCCTGCCCCCCATGGTCGGCAGGAATTCCGCCAGCGGACCAACTTGCGGCGACAACCGAGGACGGCTTGTCCGGAGCTGTTCGCCGCCTGGCCCTACACCTGTGAGCGGGGGTGTGGCCACTGCTTCTACCGCTCGGACATGCGGGATCGGCACCACCGACACTGCGACCACGTCCTCGTCTGCCAGGTCTGGGCGGAGGATCCTGACGTCCCGGAGGTATTCGCCAGTGACGGGGAGTTGGGGGGGGGGTGACGAGTCCCCCATGGAGCAGTCACTCCCCTGTGCCAGTCTTCTGGACGGAGTCGCCCGGACCCGCCCCCGGTCAGCTGCTGCGGGTGAGCCCCCGCGCTAGTGCTCTTTCGGCGCCGAAGGTGGGGGTCGCAGGGCCGGCCAGAACGTCGAGGCCAGTCGGATGCGCCTTCCAGTGCGGCCTTGGGCCCCTGCAGCGGCCGCCGCCGTCCCCCTGCGTCGCTCAGTAGAGAGGGGACGCAGACCGAGATAGAGCCCCCAGCCCTGGTTTGGACGGGGGCCGGGACCGCTGGAGTCTGCCCCCGGCTCCTGGCTGACGCATGTGGTGGGGGAATCCGCCTGCAACTGGAGGAGCGAGCCACCAGAGACACCATGGTGGACCCACCCCTCTGTGAGATTCACCACAGCCAGTGGTGGTCGGAGGTCCAGCAGGAGCCCCCTCTACCACCCACCGGAGTCCGTCCCCCCTGAGCAACGAAGAAGCGCCGGGGGCACCACGGCGACCGGAGTCTCCTCAAAACTGGACCCCCCTCATGGTAGCAGAGAAGACTCCCGGAACCCACAATACTTGTACTTGTTATTCCACTGCCATTTAAGCTGCACAGGGATGACCGGGATGGTCTCGGGCTGGCCTGCCGGGTTGCACCGCCTCGTTCGGGGACAAACAAGAGTCCTCAGAGGAGGCGGTGTAGCGCCTGTGGGTCCGGCCGGTGGGGGCGCCAGCTTGTACCCGCATCTAGTTGGCTGGCTGGCCCCGCTGGTATGCGAACGGCCCGCGGATTTCCCGCCTCGTGCCTGCGTCTAGAGCTTGTCTAAAACACAGTGCTTAAATAATAAAATAGAGATTTCTTGACCAGAACGGCAATTTGTGGCTGTGTGTGTCTATATTAGCGTCGGAGCCCAACCTGTAGGACACACTGCAGTATTTTCTGTGTTTTATCGAGCTTTATCCGATCGCCCAAGTAAGGCTGTCTGGCTGCATCGACAATTACCCGAACGATGTGAACAGAATTGTGTGTGTCGCTTTGAAATAAACTTGGAGAATGAGAAATAACCCTGATGCTTGTCCAGCCACATGCATTAATTCACCATAATGGGCAATGCAGGCGACATTAATTTAATGCCATAAAATTTTCAATAATAACTACATGCCGTTAGCGGAACTCCTCTCTCGACCAGTTTTTGAAGAGGCTTGTAACACACTCAAAATAGGCGGCAAAGTGGAAATGGGGCGAAGTGGGGATGGGGCTATGTGGGGATGGGACGACGTGGCTAGGGGTGAAGTTGTTAGGATCGATATGGAAATAGGGCAAAGTGAGTGTAAACCCTGAAGTGAGGTCTGGATGCAACATTTTTCCCGATGTAATGACAATGTCATGCATTATAACTTACATTAACTACTCTCGTCTAACTCTAACTTATAGGCAGATTTGTGGCTGCAAATCCTTTCTTCTTGGTGCAGAAATGCTTGATCTTTTTTAATAAAGGCTATGAGATAAACTTTAGAATTTATCACAGGGAAGGGCACTAATCAGGTCTGTGTACTGTGTTGATTGACAGAAAAACAGTAGTTGCTGGGTGAAGAAGCAAAATTGGAAGAGGCTTATATCTTAACTTTTATTCTTATGTCAGGCCTAGTGTTCCACAAATTTGACCAACTTATAAGTCAAATAGGTTTGTTCTTCATAATGAATCAAACTGCGGGTATGCTTGCCAAATTGAAAAGCCAATCCAATTTAAACGTCAACCTCCTTGGATAACTTTACATGGTAATACTTAATGTTGGGAATGTGCTATACATTTCATCCTTCTGTAATAGTATAACTTTTTGTATTTATGCAGGGTTGGTCTTGACCCAGTGTGTTGACATGAAGGATTTGAGGATGCTGACGTCATCAGTCAAGCCCCGGACATCACTCCTGATTTTGTTGAATCTGGCATGGATGGACTCCCCTCCCTGCTCACCATGGAACCTGAGCCCAACCTTCCAGCGGGAAATCCATGGCACTACATGCTCCTCCAGCAGGTGCATCTTGAGGTCACACTGTCACTGGGGAAAGTGGTTCTGAAGAACTGCATGTATTCCTTGATGTCTCCATTTGAAGTGAGAAAGCACCGAGAGAACTTCATATTAGTGCAAATTGACCAGTGTGTTAACAAACCTATATCCAGTGTACATGTCCATCCATTCCCATTTTAGTGTTTGATCAAGTTTTAAATAAATTCTTCGATGGGTTTCCTGACAGTATTACTTCAAAGTGCCTTAAGTTTCAAAATGGAACAACCTCTGGTTCTTCTCAGAACCACAAACAAATCAAAAGAGATGAAAGCCTTGTTGAAGAGAGTCGGATGATAAAGAATTACATATGCACTCACCAGATTGTATGTGGTGTGGCATCTTGCAAAGAGAACAAAGAGTCGTTCGTACTTGCTCAGCATCAACCTGTATGTTGGGATTAGTACAGAGGTCTTTGGCCTTCTGCACCATACTTGAAATCGGTTTTCGGAATTTTTTTGCTGTAGACAACATGTACAAAGATACCACAGTGTATGAAATTTGTTATGGAAATGTAATTCATGTAAATTCACGTCATAAAAGCCACCTTGCCTCCTTTGGACTGTGATAGTTAATAACAGGTATGTCCAGAAGTTCAGATTTGATGAAACTGTGAGATTATAATGTGACTGAGGCAAAGGATGGAAGAGTGCAGTTTGAGAGTAATTATTTCCAGGCAGCATTTGCGGACATGATCCCCCACAAATGCGTTTGAATGTTAGGCTTGGCGACGCAATCCATGATTTTGCAGGTTTCTGTCCAGCTGTGCTCTAAGTGGGCCTTGGCCAAGCTTCCGGCTGCATTACTCCTTGATAGCTTCTGCAGCCGTTTTCTGACAAAGGTAAGATTTACATATACATGTATGCTGTCAGTGTTGAATGGAAAATGTATTTTTTCTCTTAAAATTATTGGAGAACATGCCTCTCTCAGTTGAAAAAGGTAGTTGCCTAGAGTCATTGAAAAGATCCAGAAATTATATTTATCACTTCGGGGGCCATCGAACATGGTGTGACAATAGGACATATTACTTTGTTCTGTAGGGTGTTGCACTTGTACAGTACATTTTTGTGTGGCTCACCATGCATAATCACTTCATGAACAATAAAGGCACTATTTCTGATTTGAATACGATTTTACAGTTTGGCATCTCAGTATATAGGGACTACCACCCTGAATGTTTATTTTTTTATTATTCATTTGTAATTGCAGTCTAAATAAACCTTACATCTTCATGCCACTTGCCAATAATTATATATAAAATAACTGGTGTGGAATATGTGTACTGTACATGTATTTGTATTGAGGAGATGTGCTCTTTAGAAATGGGACATTAAGAAATTACTTTTGTGGTAGCATATGATGTAAAATGCAAGTAGTCTCTTTGTATATACATGTACCTTTGTTTTGTATGTGGCCACGCTCTCTATGATGGCGTAGGACTAACGCTGCACTGTGGATAGGGTATGTCCAGGTTGAAGCACGGTTGCAGACAGCTCATCTTCCAGTGCGGCTGAGTAGTGCTTCCAAGAGTCACCTTTCTCTTCAAGTTCCTGGCCTTTCTGTATATTCAAAGTGTGTTCCTTGAAGCTCTTCTGCAGGTTCTGATGTTGGCCACTTGAAGCCAATGTAGCACTGACCTTGATGTCCAGACTGTGGCAGGCATTTTGTAGACTCACATAGTGCTTCAGGAACACACGAATTGTTCTTAGACAAGAATTAGTAAACAGTTTTATGGGTAGCCCAACTCAAGATCTGCAGCAAAAGATTAAGAGAGAGAAAAAAAATTAAAGAGCGAGAAAAACTACGCCATGAAGAACTTGTGAAAAGTAAAAAGGGAAGAAAAACCACATGGAAAAGAGTGGGCAACTGAAGCAGAAGCGGAAGAAAAACTTGACATCCATAATTGTTGATGCTGGGTTATGGCAATCAAGGAACGCAGTGATGCAAAAATGAATCAGTGTAAAAGTGACAGAGAGCGATACAATGTTTTTGTTTATTGATGCAGCAACTTCTTTTAGCCGATGGGAGGTCAGTTCAAATAACCAAATGTGATGACTTAAATTTAACAATTCCATTGGTAACGGTAAGACTGTCAGTCACTACTTGGCGTCTGAGGATGGGAGAGACAGATGTACACAGGTAAAGTCATTAGTCAGGTTCCTGGGTTTCCCCACTGGTTCAACATCACATGATGACAATGAAGCTGGGTACTCGTACAAACTTGAGGATTAGAGAGATGGCAACTTTGAAATTGTTCACTCCTAATCTGCCATCCACCCGTAACTGCATTAGGAGAAAAAATGCCTTCCATTGTGTTCAATATTAAACAACATCTTATTTTTTTCTTTTCACCATTGTTCCTTTGTGTTGAGATGTGTCTGCATTCACTCCTCATTTTCAGTTTGTGATCGTAGGACTTCTGTAAACTTCATTCTTGCCTCAATATGTTTAAGTGTTAACAATAAAAAAACTAAGCTATATTAGAGAAAATCAGACAAACTGTTTTAAAATCATGCAATGAACTGGTTCACCTACCAGTAGCTAACTTCTTACAGTTTGTTAAAGGATGAAACCACAGCTGGTGCTTACAAAGCTGACTTACTTTCCAGCAACTTTGAAGAATTTACTGTAAGTGTTTTCCTTTCCAAAACGAGCCAGAATGTGAGATGAACTTAGGATCATAAAATGTAATTGGATTTGAAACTGTGTCAAAATGAACCAAGATGCACATGTATTGCATGTACATATATTGTTTTAATGACTTTATTGCTCCGGTTGCATGTACAATACAGGTCTATTTTCATTTATTGCATGGAATGTGTTTACCCCACGGAAACTGGCAACATCGGAATCGCAACCGAAATTAGCAGGCCTAATTGATCCAGCTTGTTAATTACGATGGTGTATGAAACATTGAAAATCAAAATTTGTGTGAATTATTTCAAGGATAAACCTGGTGTGGGGGCACAGTGTATGTATTAACATACATTTCATGAGTGTAGATTTAAGAACCAAAACATGATTAAATGGAAGGACACAAAGTCAATCATTTACGCATCTTGATTTATTTCTTGTCAAATCCAGTAACATCCAATCATCTCATAAGCAAGTGAACCTGCCAAATTGCAAAAACTTAAATAAAAAATATTTTCGAAAATTTAGATTTAAACCCTTTTATGGCCACATGTATATTTTGTTTCATTCATTGACAATGGTACTAATGCATCATATTTACTCTCAAAAATTTATTTGTAGTTTACGTTTGCGCGTCTTAAGATCCGGTGTACGGCTGTGCATATAATAGGCCTATCGCAAAAAAATTGTGAAAACAATTTTAAATGAGTGGATTTTATAAAACTAAGAAATGATACTTTAATAAGGCTAATTTACTTTGACACTACTAAGCAATTCGGTTCACCCCTTCAAATACCTGCGTTGTAGAATAAGTTTGACATTGCCACTTCGACTTTTCCACACATTGTAGGTGTGGAGGCATTAATAGTTTAATTTGTTTGATGTGCATGTACATATTTTATTACAGTGGTCTTTCTCTGGTTTATATAGATGGCCAACCCAATCAGAATGATGAACAGTTCAGTGGGAACTTTCTGTGTGCTGACGTCCCCTCCAATCAACCTGTCACAGACCCAGAGCCTCCGTTAGTAACAAGAATTCTTCTCCACATCATAGGGATATGCATGCAGCCCGTCCTACCTGTACGCATGCACCTTCCTTGCTGCTTACTTCATTACAATCAACTGTGGAGTCGTTACCACGGCAACCAGGTTTGTCACTGCCAGAACTTCAACACAGCAAGATTCAGTGAGTCCAAGCCGGGAGTCACCATTTTTGCAGCCAGATTTACCACAGCTGGACCTAGATTCACCATTGCTACATTTGGATTCATCAAACACCAACCTGGACTCTTTATATAAACCACAGCATTTAAATTTATCTGTTACTACCCTGGATGTACCCGTGCCCACTGCCACTCAAACCGATTCACCACCATCTCATAACGACCGTTGCAGTCCAGTCTTTTCTGACTTAGTGCCATCAGGTAATGCTTCCACTGTTAAAGCTAAGTCATTAGATGCACAGAAAAATCTGAGTATCAAAATTTTCTGAACAAAACGTTTACCAAACGTTTAGATGCACAGAAAAATCTGAGTATCAAAATTTTCTGAACAAAACGTTTACCACAATTTCAAAAAATCTGTCTCATTATTTTTCCCTTTTCATTTCAGGCCGAGCCCATGTTGCCTGACGATGTCGAGCCCATGGAAAACAAATTCTACATTGTGGATGAGTGTAAGTTAGAAATCTTCATCACAACCCGTTAATTACAAAGATTCTTTCTGAAAAGACATTCGAACACAAGAACAAACAGCATTTCCTTTGCATGTTTCACAAAATTACTATCTTTTGACAAATAAAGATCAAGCAAGGTTTTGCCTTGAAGTGTGATTCTTTTATTTTTAATGCACTGTCTTGTAAGTTTTTTGTTCTTAATTTTGAAGCAGACAATTCCAGCAGTCATCATCACCCAGCACACCCAGCAAAGTCTGATCTAGATGGCTTACTGGCTGGTACAGAGATCCTAGAATGGTACGTTTACAATTACACTAGCTTCAGGTATCTTGACAATGACAGAATAGGCAACTGTATGACTTTTTATTTTCGGTCAATGTAAAGAATAACAGATGGGCAGTAAAAGAAATTATCATAAACCCTGCATACCTTGATATTACTTTAGATACTTTTAACCTGAACAGATTTGCCCGAATGCACCTTTCTTTATACTAAGAACTTAAGAGCAGTATTGAGTAAGCAAACTATGTCCATCAATTGAGAAAAAAGTATCCTTTGGTCAATTTGATAATCCTGCGAATAGTTATGTGAGGACAGCTGATGTTTTTAATGGAGAGGCCGATGCCCCGATGATGGTCAAGCTAAAATTCCCCATGGAGGGTTTGGTGCTCCAGATGGTCAAGCTGGTACACATGGTGATAACATAGTTAGTGCCCAGCCAGGTACATATCTGATGTGGTATGTTACACTCAACATTAGAAAAATTTAAAACAAAGTTGCCCAGAAGAAAAATTTCTCTGCCAGCGACCATGATTAGTCACCATCATATTTACAGAAATTAATTTTTGATAAAATGAAAATTGTAATTATCTAGCAGAGGAGTTATTGAAGTACTTAACTGCCAATATCAAACTTAAACTCGGTGAATCAGAGGTATTATCACAGGAATATTTAATTTGTATTTATTTGCTTGTTCTGTTGCAGCTAAGAAGCAAAAGTGCAGTCGACCCTCCGACGAGAGTAATGCTGAGAAAACATCCAATCCTGCCACCATGTGACTGCAGGAAAAATGTAAGGAACAGTTTGGCAATGACCAAAGAGTACAAATCTGGAGTGTGAGCTACAATAGCAGAATAGACTGGATTGTGCAAAATGTCAAAAGTTCTCAAGCACACTATTACCAACACCCAAAAGAATCAAATACAGAGAACACACTCATTTGGAAACTTGGGAGAAAGTTTGCGTGGTATTATTTTGCATACTATGGGCTATGATAGTGATAGAGTTGTCCAGGTAGCTCTTAAACATGTAAAACATGAAAGCAGTGTTGTTGTTAGGTGTGAAGGAGATCAGAGGGGGAAGCATGTGCCATCCAACAAGATCACAGAAAACTACACTGGGCAGGTTGTCGCTCATATTGAATCCTACAGACCTCAGGTATCACATTATTGCAGAGAGCATGCTCCCAATCGCAGGTACTTGCCTTCAGCTCTCAGCTAGCAAAGCAGACAAACATCAGAACGTCACTGTTTGGGGAGCAAGTTTGTTTTGGCGAATAATTAAAAAAAAATCAGTGGTTAATATCCTACAAACAAATTTGCTGGCCTCCATGAACTCGTAGTTCCGTCGACGCAACAGACGCCAGGCGGAGGCACTAGGTAATGCACAGATCAGTTATGAAATTTGTATTACTGTTCTTGACAACCAAAATACACATGTAAGGTTGCTAAAAATAGATCGATGTTTTAACAAACAAAGCAACAACGGTGAATTCAGATTCGGTTAGAACATCTACATTGAAAACATTCTTAATTTTTACTCTACATACAGGCATTATCTTTAAATAAATTTCGTAGCAGTGAGCGTCAATTCCTTCCTTTATCACCAAATGCACCCCTGTTTAGTCAAATGAACTAGGCAAGGAATTTGAGAACATCCACTTATTACAGCTCATCACATTGGCCGATATATTTACTTTTTTATTCAGACTAGTTTTAAGACAAAAAAATGTACTTTAATTTTAATAATCCTGAGCTAATGTTCATAAAAAATATAAGAGTTGAACAAATTCTTCAGAAAATATTTTTGAAGAGGAAGGGAGGTATCAAGTCAAATTCGTTTGGAAAAATTAAAACGTAGCATATATTGAGACGCTTAGAAACTTAAATTTCGCCACCATAAAAATCAGTATAAAGTCTCTTTCCGCCAAAGTGAAAGCAAATTTCCCAAAGCATTTGCTTTAGCTAGTACGTGATAAGGTTAAACCTAAAGAGTATATATATATAGGCCTACATCAATCTTTTATATTAATAAGCACTGTATGCTCAGTGCTTTTTCCGAGAGCTTGCGAAAAACCTCAAGCTTACTCGGGTGGGACTCGAAACCCACGACTTCCTGCTTACTAGTGCAGATATTTTATATTAATATACGTTGGGTAAGGGCAAAACCTGTTATATATAATTAACATCTCCCCAACTCAAAAATACATCTTGATAAGTGCAAATGTGTCAAACGCTTTCTAGAACTTCACAGCAAAATTACTGATGCCGATATTACTCATATCAATTATTGAAAATTTAAGACCTGTAACAGTATTAGCTCGGGCTTTTTTGTTTGCTATCTTCCAACATGTCTATTAAACTCTCATTTTTTTAAATATAGTGCCAAAGGAGTCCCTTGTGGTACTCTACTGTGACGGGACTACTGCAATCACTAAAACAACGTCGCTGATCTTTAATGGCCCTCCACAAAATATAAGGAACGGACAACTGTACATGTAAACTAGGGGGACGAGCTGCTTGCCACCAAAGTCCTATGCATGTCTGGTACGTTTGATGAGAAAGACAAAAAATGATTTTTTTTAAATTTAGTGACCTAGCTTTGACCGTATACAGCATGAGATGTCTGGAAAAAGGACCAGTTTAACTAACTCCTCTTTAAAAGTCAAAAAGTAAATGTATGATCTTGTGCCACACAAAGGCAAACTACAAAAGGTAGATTTGAAATGAATAAGGTGAAATTATCATCACACTTTGGGATTCAGCAATTAAACAAGAATATGACATCAAGCATATTGGCTATTACTTTTTATTAATTTTCCAGGGATACCCGCAACAACTTGTTATTCTTAATTCTTCTCATTATTCAATGGCATGCATCTTTAAAAAACAAAGCCATTCATTTTTCCATAACTTGCATACTTCATCCTTAAATAAAACTCATTTGACTGAATTTGTTGTCTCATCTGCATTAAGCGTCACTGAACTAACTTCAAAATTGGAAAATAAAGTTCTGTACAGTTCAGTCTCATATAATAGTTTTGTCCAAGTGTTTGATGTGCCACAGTGAACACAATCTCTGAAGAATAGTTCAGTACCATTCCTAGATTATGCCACACAAAAATTAGTTGTGTTTCCTATTACACTGAAATAAATTAGGTTGGTTGGTTAAGTTAAATATGTTTAGCTCTAAATTTGTTAGAGCCTAAAACGTTTGCTTCTGTTTCCTCACACACAGATGATCGAACCATTCTTAATGAAGAGGACAGGCAGTATGTGACAAGACTGCAGAAGCAGACCACTTCGGCTGCCACAAAAAAGCGAATATCCAAGGAAAACGTGATCATGCATGAATATTTATTTTAAGTCATCTTAAAAAAATGTAAAACAAATGTTTATTATCAGATTGAAAAAAGCTAATGAAGTATTTAAACAAACATGAAACGTGGCATGGTTTTTCAGTTGAGGAAATCTGAAATTTATGGGTTTTTTTGCCAACCACAAGTAAAGTTAACAATTCAACAATTCCTGTATTTATCTCCGGGGTACTTTAAAATCATATGCAATACTTATACACAAATCACCAAAAATCCTTGGCCAATTTGTTCATTACATTTGAATTTGTTTGACAACAAGTTAAGAACTGGCTGTTTTCATACAAAAGAAACACAGATAATTTCGACAAATATACCTGTAACAAGGTTTTTTGGCCAAAGGAGCCCCTCAAGAAGAGAAACAAGAGTCCTGCCTCAATCATTGGCCTCTTCCCATCCAGTGAAGTTGAGGAAGCTGGCAACAGTAACCAGCAGGATCGACCACTGCCTGCTAATGGGGAGGGACGACAAGAAGGGGGAGAAGTTATTCAATTGGGTGACGACTGGGAGGATGTTTTTAAAAATATATTTGGGGACCTAGGTTATGAAGGAGGGAAACAAGAGGATAGCAGGTAAGAGGAAGAGGGGAAAGAAGGGAAGGAAAAGCAGAGGAAGCAGGAGGAGGAGGAGTAAGAGGAGGGAGACGGCGAGAAGCAACAGGAAGGAGATGGAACAGGAGGGAGACGGAGAGGAGCAAGGGGAGCAGCAGGAGGGGCTACTGAGACAAATTCATAGCTCGCCAGCAGGAGGAACATGCAGGAGCATTTGCCCAAATTTCAATGCAACTTTATCTTATTGAAGAATCATTGAGGGTCGATGTTCCCCGTGTTCCTGTTGCTGACGAACAAGAACCGGCACCAGCTAATTTTGATTATAGACTTCGTCTCGTACAGATAGCTGATTTTAGCGACAAGTCGGGGTCCCCCTATAATTTTGCGGTTCAATTAGCAAGAAGCTTCTTCAGTGAAGCGGAGTTGGCCCACCATCGCGACCTACTTGAAGGAAGGGGGTTCTGGTGCAGATGTGGAAGGCCGCCTTGACCCCGTCCGCCTCAAGCTGGTAGAAGAAAGCTTCTGGGTGGGAACATCTCCGGAAGGAAAGGCTACTGAAATGTAATGTCCGGTTTGAGTTAAAATTGTTCATTCCAAGAAATCAGCCTGTTTTCCGAAACAAAATACCAGCTTCATGATGAGAATTTAAGAAATAAACCTGACCTTTTAGGAGAGTTTAGAGTAATTCTTCAGTCTCTTTGACTCCAACTTGAAATTGAATAAACTGTTCTCACACAATGCCCATTTAACAAACACGTCAAAAACGCAATTTTTCCACTCCAACGTAATGGCCAACATATAACCTTAACGGTGGTGTACACCATCGGTAAAATCCTGAAAATCTGACTTCCGTATAATCCTGAAATATCTTACTTGAAAGAAAGTACACAAGAGTCTTAGTCAGTAAAATATTTCCACCCAGAATGCTGTAGTTTTTGAGAAAACCAAAATTTTGTTATGTTTATTTCACATCGCATCACATCACATCCTTTAACTGGCACCAATTTTCTTATTTGTAGCGTTTAAGATGTTGTTAGGAGTCACCATTAATGAACGGATAAACCTAAAAGCAGGTAAAAAATGTATGCTGACAATATTTCACCAAAAGTACTGTGAACTGAAGTCACAGAAACCCGAGTGTTAGGTGTATCGTAGAAAACAAATTGTATTAGTATGAAGTTGATTTCATTTAAGGAAAAATTTTTAACAGGAGAAATTTTCGAATTCAAATGCATCCCTAGATAAAAAAGTATTATCCAATATTGAGGCTGTTTCTGAGCATGATGATCTTCATCAACAACAGTATGATGTCTACACGTTAATCCCCCTTGTTTTAAGACATAATTCTTTTTTACTTAGAATTATTAATGACTCAACTATAAATGGAGTTTCAGAGTTTCATCGAGGTGTGAACTGATGGCTGGGTGGGCGGCATAATAATAATAAATACGCACACCGTCAAACACGTATGTAGAAGAGGTCACCATATCAGTACTCTGTTCTGAGCTCGGAATCTTCTTGTGGAATGAGCAGAAACCTTTAGTTACATGTAGGATCAAGTTCTGTACCTTTTACCTTAGTAGCACAGTTTCCATTTGTGGAACGTCGTATAATTCATTCAATTTCATAATGGTGATGTTTTCATCATACCACACCCCTTTAAACCTTTGTAAACAATTTCAAAGTCATAAAAACTTTGACAAAATTTAGCAGAATTTTCCGTAAGGAAATTGGGTAGGCACTGAGTAGGATTAACCATGCGGTACCCGTACATCGGCATGTTTAACAAATTTTCGAAAATCCGAACAATAAGATAATAGTAAAATTTCAGTACATTCTGAAAAACCATTGGGAAAGTTTACAAACTCAAGATTGATGAACGGGAAAACGTCAGCTTCAAGAAACGGCGTGTACTCGTAAAGCCGATAATATTACGCCACATACATTGCACGTACAAGTAAGTGAACAAAACGTAGGGACCGGGTAGAAACAGCCGCCAGTCCTCGACCCGACCAAGGTCAATCGTTATCACGTTCAACGCTTTTCGAAACTAAACGCGCTAAATTATGACATCATGACCAGACCCGATCGTGATAAGCTTTTGTGTTTCTTAATTTATCGGGATAATGCTGGGTATAAAAAAGGAAGATTTTTGACTCACATCGTGATGGCACGGTGCAGTGAAGCCACCCGCCGTCGCATTGCTCAGCTGAGTGCTCAAGGCCACTCCGCACATGCCATAAGAGCCACACTCCTTCAAAGTGGTTTGACAGTTTCCAAGAGTGGCCTTTATAAAGTCTTGCAAAAGGTGAGAGAGACTTCTTGTTTGGGTGATCTGCCGATTTCTGGCCGCAAAAGCAAAATCAATTGGCACATTCGAAACATCATCGATGGCGAGCTTGAGCGCAACAATGAGCAGAGCGCGCGTGACTTGCAGGACAGCTTTCGCTGGGAAACCGGTGTTATGTTGGGCTGTCCAGCATTCGGCGGGCCAGGAGGAATCTCGGGTTGGTTTCGATCGGCACTCAGTACTGTCAGCTCATCCGAGAGGCTAACCGGCCCAAACGGTTAGAATTTGCGCAGCGGTGTCTTGCTTTGCAAGACACGTTCGATGATGTTGTGTGGTCAGATGAGAGCTCCATCCAGATCGAGCGACGTGCCAGAAAGTGCTTCCGAAAGAAGAACATGTCAGTTGTCCTGAAGGTTAAACCCAAGCATCCGCTGAAAGTCCATGTCTGGGCAGGGATACGTAAGAGAGGGGCGATTGGCGTTGGCATTTTCGATGGCATCATGGACGGGAAATTTTATGCCAACGCAATTCTCCGTCACTGGCTTATGCCTTTTCTGACCAGATTTTTCCGGAGGATCGATTCCAGCAGGACAATTGTCCAATACATTGTTGTGGGGAGGCGCGGCACGTAATGAAAGAGCTAGCCATTAACTGGTGGATCACCCTTGCAGAAAGTCCTGATCTCAATCCTATAGAATCAGTTTGGGCAGAGCTTAAGGGCCACTTGAGGAGGCACGTGAAGCCGTCGACGAAGAAGGAGCTTGTCCGGGGCATCAGCGACTTCTGGAGGAACACGATGACGCCAAGCAAATGCAGGTGATACATCAATTACCTCCAGAAAGTTCTCCCAGTTGTTTTGGAACGGCGGGGAAAGGCGCCAGGCCACTAGTTACACCAAACGGCTCTTTTCAGAGCCACACCTGTATCAAAGAGATGATCATTTGACTGTCTTGAGTTTGTGTCAACTTTGGGTTACCATGGCTAGTAAAATAAATCAAAAGTAGGCTTACTTGTTAATGTTTTAGTATGGATATTCATTAGTTTTGATGACTAACTTTACCTTAGCCAATGACAGCAGTTACGTTTTACTTGAAGTCTGAGCCTACATAAACAAATAGATAAATAGAAACATAGGCCTAATCTTCATTAACTGCAAATCGACTGAGTACTCATGAAGTTTAGAAATTCTCGGACACGTGCAGCAAGCCTGGCGTTTCCTTGTATACACATCCAGTAGAAAGCCTTCACTGCAACGAACCTACGTCATGGTATAGAGGGAGTGACTAAGTTTCACACCAAAATATAATTCTGCGCCCCTACTTTATTCCAGCAAAATGCCAATGCAAAATGTTGCCAACGAAAATAAAGATTAAATAGGCTATTCTCCACAGAGTGATTTAAATCCAAAACACAAAAACAGCAGCAAATCTCTTACTGATTACGATCAAATGGTATATCAATTAACAATAACAATTCAAAGAAATATACGGAACTCACCAAGCTACCCTGAAAAAAAAAATCCCGACAGGGAACTACCAGTTATATCCAGCATTCGAAAGGACGCCTGTGCAAAGACTTCCACGTGCACAGGTACATCTGCTAAAATCAATGCACGCCCAAACAAGACTAGCCACAAAGTGCCAAAGAAAATTTATTGACAGGTCATGCACGCGCATTGAGCGTGCTTCCGGTACCGGAAGCCAAGCCTTAAGCGCAACCAATACCAGGACACTTTGTATACTACACAAAGCCAAAGGAGCGATCTTCGTTTTTAAAGTGTGGGGTTTTATGGTCTTTGCTAATTTGGGCATCAGCAATTGCTGTTGCATATTATGATTTAAATAGTGGACGAAGATAAATGTATTTTTGCGGATAGTGAAGGCAAAAAAATAAAAAAAAATTAAATATCTTACAAGTCGTGGGAATGCAAAAGGTCACCATCCCACCTTTCCGCTTTGGTGCCTAGCCATGACTTGCAAATGTGATTTTCATAGTTTTCATTCTTAATGACAGATTATCTATCATAAAAGCCGGATACCAGCTTGCATTTTTAATTATCCCGGAATAATAACAGTCTTTAACTAAACTGTCTACACTAATTCTACGGAGACCGGCGTCGGCTGTTAAAACATGCACAAAATATCGACTAAAACATTTGGTTTATTCTAGGCAGCCATTTATAAAGATTATTTATGCAAAGCAAATACGAAGGGTCAAAAGGGCCAGTCTTTCCCTTTTGCACAAAACAAGGCGTTCAACTTAATACCCAAGTGAATGATCAAGCTCGTTGCCTTTACTGATCATGCGCACATCAAACATCCGCGCCCGCGAGGTTGGCACCCAGCCATTAATTAATAAAAATACTTGTGACCCAGCCTTGGCCGCGTCCGTAATTTTTTTTTCCCTGGGAGTGTTAGGGGTGACAATAGAATGGGCGTATCTGAACCGTTGCGCATGTGTGTTTCATAGGAAAGTGGGTGCAGTTATCATAACAGGGTGGACAAACTTTTAAGGATAAATAAAATAAAACAAAATTGACTTCTTGGTCATTTGCATGGTTGCTCAGAAGAGCTCTTGACTTGTAAAAACCCAGGGTTTGAGTCTACATGTACATGCAGTTATATTGGGGGGTAGTTAGTCTCTAACAGGATGTTCGAGATTTACCTTCTAACTTAAGCTTTTAAGTGTCTGCTGAACTGATCAAGCTTACATTCACAATGACAAATGCCCCTGACCCCCCTAGGAAAAACAACACGCTGCCCCTCCGTTACTTGTGAAATGCCGATTATGGCACAATTGTGTGGGTGGACCTGTAAAAAGGACCCGAACCAACGTATAATCCGGAGGGGGGTACGAACATACCGGTGGAAGGCTTAGTTTAGGGAAATCCATTCCACCCAGTTTTTGTCTTAACGAAAACGGATGGTTGGTAGTTGCCAAGTTCTGCATAACCGTAAAGGGAATTGCACGTGCGCTTTTATGTTCACTTCAGTATTTCACGCAAGACGAAGACAATTTGAGTCACCACCACAAATCCAACGACCTGTAAGAACATTCTTTGAATGACCGAAACGAAAAAGGCAACCCATCAACAGAACAGGCCAGTGCATTAATTAAGGCTTGTTAAGGGCACTACGCGTAGATGCCACCATGGTCCGACCGGCCACAGACCTCGAGGAGAGATTTTTTTTTCCTCCTTGCGGTCTATGATGCAGCCGACACGACAGTTGTTTTCACTTGGTCTTTCAAGCCTGGGCATGAGTGAGAGTTCAACAAACTTTTCTCTCAACATTTTTGTGACATTGTCACTAGTTCGTATAGTTTTAAACATCTTGTACAAGGCATATATAGCCAGAATCTTTGATGACACAATATATTTTCCTCATATAAAGACGGCTGTTTTATTTTTTAGGGTTTAAAGCACCCCACTGTATTGGGTTGGGGTTAGGGGCACTGGCTAGCGTAACGGACCAGCTCACTGCCACATGACGTCCGCGGCAACCTTTTGTGTACATGTACTACAGACATACTGCACATACGTGAACATGTACTTGTTGGAGAGTGTGATGCCAAACCCTGCACTAATGCTTGCCATGTATAGCTCGGGTAAACCGTGAGGCTTCTCGACACTGGCTCTACCCGTATAAACTAATGGGTCGGCCGCGCAAAGTCAACGCTAGTTAAGTCAGGTACTGTTTGGCCTGACGTTCGTCATCTTTGGCCTCGATATTTCTGTCAAAAGACTCATACAGGAGGGCAGAAAAAAACTAATAATACTTCTTTCAGTACCCCAAGAAAAATAATTGTCTCATTTTGGGAGAAAAGCAAAGAAGCACAAGTGAACATGATGTAGGCCGACAGCCCGTTCACTGAGTTATATATTCAGCGGAGGACAGATTGAAAATGAATGCTCGAGGACTTCAACAATTTTGGAGTGAACGCAAGAAGCCGAGTGCAGCTTTGAGCAAACATTTGAGTGAACGAAACGACGGTCTTTTCCAGTTCCCACTGGTTTATTGATTGTTTGTTATATTCATTTCGTTTATTTTTTAGCGGAGTAACATTCGATAAATCCTTAGAGATAAAAACAGATGTCTGTTGGGAGGAAATATCTATGTCACTTCGCTCATATTGACTCGTGAATCCAAGCACGAAAAGCTTATGAAAGATGGTGGTCCAAGTCAGGGTTATATATGTATAATGCACATGGCTATGTTGTGGTTGTAGCTGTTTGCATACACGTACTGTACATATGCACACGCAAAGCGAACGTTTCTAGCAGTCACAGGCGTGCGTTGTGAGTTATTAATAAAAAGTAATACATCCCGAGAATATTTGGGCTGCGTGGTCCATGCGGCCGCGCCGACGTGGACGTACCGTACATGTATTGTACATGTATGTTGGGGTCTACGTGGACTTCGTATAGCATTCAGAGCAGCTGCCGTGCGCTTGACCTTTCCTTTAAAATTCCCCACTCGGCACAAAACAGCCTGCTGACAAATACTCAACCAGTCCCTTTCATGTGGCATCACTCTTAACATCTGTGAACACTGAATATTGGTGTGTCTTGTCCTTTACATGTCTTTCAAATAAAAACACACGTACATTCATGGATTTATGATGCTTATGCGATGCTTATGTGAGAGTGGACAGACCAGCCCACTCGTCATGTTGGAAAACTAACGAAATTAATAACTGCGCTTAAAATTTGCGTTAACAAAAATTTAAACCATGAAAGCCCTGAGCTCAAATTTGAATGCCATTTGGTTGTATCAAGAAGAGATGAAAATATTATATGAATTTAATTAAAAGTGCCTTTCTGTCGCTCATTCTTTGACAGAATCCGTCAATAGGCTCAGGGTAAAATATCATTTTCACCACAAAACATCACAAGGGGGGTGGAGGGTTTTTCTAATTCACTTCATCCCTCGTAACTTTCTGCTCGTCCACGGGAAACCCCCAATACCTGTATCTAAATGCAAAATATGCACTAGTTGCTTGTTCCAGTGCCAACTCTGAAACATAATTTCTCCCAATTTACGATACACAAATCGCACTTATATCGTCATACGTCGATATTCATTTAATTTAGACTTTATCTTATGACAGCAACACCAACCGCCGGTTATACTAGCTTACCAAAAAATCCTCTTAAAAATGAATTCGTCTTTTGAAAAGCCTTGCAGAAAGGATTGATTGACAGCTCATTAGTCATGGAACTGTTTCTTAACTGTGGCCGAAGTCTCTGAGGATACCGCGGGTTTGGCACAATACAGCACTGGTGATCGTAGCCAATACGAATGCCTTTTATTGTCTAGTTCGTGGGTCATAGGTCAAATTTGTGGCCTCGATATTCCCAAATTTATCGACACTAATCGGCAATCCTGTGACAACTGTTGTTGGCATTTTTCTGAGGGATTCTCTTCTGTGTTGCCGCCCAGGTTGAGGGACATTTTTCGGATCTTTCTCTGTGTTGTATTTTTTTTTTCAAGCTTCATGCTGTGCCGTCTCTCATTAAATCGCACTTAACGCGATAAGCATCGACCTGTACAACTTCGTACAATTTTTTTTTTTGACCGTAATAACACACTATCACTTGTAGAGCCAAACGCGTCAATCGCACAAAGCATAAGATACTCATTGTGTCGCACCATGTGTAGTGCACTTTGTGCCGAAACGCGTTAATCGCGATAAGCATACAACTCCCCAGCATTTTTGAAATTCAACCATGTTGAAAAATGCCTCATCGCGTCAATCGCAAAATTCTACTTCCTTTCGATTTTAACGTTTTTAGGCCTTGGTCCTACAGAAAAAGCTGGCTTTTAAATGTTCATGGTATTACATGTCAGCCTCATAAAATTAATCATCAATCAGAGGTTACATTACTGTGGCGCCGCACCCCTCCGACGAAAGCGAGGGCGCCCTCCTCCTCGAGGCCCGGTGCGTCGGACGGCACGCCGGAGAGTCCCTGAGCGGCTAGGGACGAGTCCGTTGGGACCGAAGTATACTGTCCCCCAAGAAAGTTGGTCTTCGTCGAGATGATGGCTAATCTGATTGGTCGAAACTTAATGACGTAACCTGGACTCCTGACTTATATACAACAATTCACAAGCGGCTGGTTTATTCATCAACACACTCAACCAATACACCAGTAGAGGGGCGCTATTGACGGGGAAACTGCGTGATTATACGTGACCGGACTTCACCCAGAGCAGTGAACACCACAATTAATTGTGGGCATCCAGTGCCGAATCAGGGACTTTAGCAAGTCTACGGGGCTTATTGTCAGGGCTGCACTACACGCAACTCACGTCACGAGATAGAAATCCACCCTTGCATCGACAGCAAGCTCCTATCAGGAACTATACTGCACCACCAATCAGCCCCTCAACCTACCGAGCCCCTTAACAGCACACGCACCACTCGGACCACACTAGGCTAGGTGACTTTAACCCTTGCCACAGGATTCTCGACCCTTACCTCAGGATCAGCCCTTTATCAGGACGACTAAACTTAGACTACACGGGCACCACGAAGAAGCACCCTGTATTCAAACTAAAAAAAAGGTCCTGAACGGAGCGTGCTACTTCATGGTGCCAGTGACGATATATGAAAAGAAATGATGCAGGTATTTTTTTCTCTTTATTTTTCCTTTTTTTTTTGGTGTGTTTTTTGTCTTATTTTTTTGCTACAGTTACAGAACCAACATTTATTTGTAAAAAACGATTCTTTAATTCAACCTGGGCAAGACTAACGAGTTTGAGTAGGCCTACTCTTGACAAGCTGTGGGTGGTTTTTATGGATTCTAAGACTAAATTGTTCCTCAAGCTATAATCAGAATTTTGGTATTCTCGTACCCAATGTCAACTTCTACCCGAGTTAACTCGTAGCCAGGTAAACTTGTACCCAAATCAAGTCGTACCCCATATAAATTGTGCTCGATTCGAACGTTAATTTTCTTTCTTTCATTTTCAGATGCTGGATGTTTCTGCGACATGTACTTCCAACTTTGGAATAGTCCTCAATCTTTTTGATTCTTTGTGGGCAATAAACGAATTAAACGTATCTTTTTAATAAATCAGCTTCTTGTGGGTAATTAAAAAATTAAAACTTGTTTGTTTTGTGGGCAATAAAAGAATTGATTTTTTAAGTGACAAAAATCATTTTTTGTGGGCAATAAAAATTGTATGTCTTTGGTTGGCAATATAAAATGTATTTTTTAAATCAAACAGACGTGCCGTTGTATCTCTTTTTCTATGAGTCAATCTTTCAATTTTTGTGGGCAATAAAAGAATTAATTAAATTAGGTCAGTTTTTGTGGGCAAATAAAAATAAATAAGAACATGTTGGTTGTTTTGGTTGGCAAAATATTTTTTGATAAACAGTAAACAGACATTATGCCATAAAACTTCTTTTTGGAAGATGTGTTGGCTCTGAAAAGAGTCGGTTTTGTTGCTGTTGTTGTTTTCCCCTTTTCAATGCCGGGCCTGTCAGGTGCTTGCAGGCAGCAAGCAGGCTAGACGTCTTCAGATCTCCCGCCTCTAACGTTCCCCAGGGCTTGGATCCAGTGCGATTTATCTTTAACCAATCAGGTCTCATATCGTCTTCAAACAGCTTTTCGTTGAAGCCGCTTTCAATATAATTAGCAAGTGACTTGACCGCGATATCTTTTACTATGACGCGCCCCAAAATGACGGTGAAGTTAGGTGAAGCGCGTGCAAGATGGTTCTACTTCATGAAACAGCAATAAATGGCAGGATCATTCCCTCAAGACATTTCTCATGAAAGAGTGCCATAAGGGAGGTGAAGTACGTTCGTAATGAAAGAATCGACGGGGACCTTCCCCGTAAAGGAAAGTAAGGTGAAGTACGTCCATTATGAGAGGATCAACAGAACAATCCCCGGAAACTACGCAAAATCGGAACTTAATGTTACAACACCAATTTATAGAAAGATATTTTACTTCCAATTTTAGCGTTGGTTTTGTCAAAGATGCTCCTGAATAACCCATATCCTGCATAACTGGACACGCATGCAAACAAATTTATTTAAAAATTACCTTACATACCTTCCAGTTTTATCATTAAGATCCTCTGAAAACCCTTTTACATTGCGCCCGAATCGCCATTTTTTCCACAGGGCTTGGAGAGCTGACAGTATACAATGCCTATACACACACTCTAAAAACGCATTGTCGTGCAGCTCTGATATGAAAATAGTAATAAAAAAGCTGGGGGGTAGCTGCAAGACCAACTGTAGCTGTTGTTTTTAAGAAAAATATGGAGTTCTTTGTCAAACGCTATGAATAATAATTTTTCTACATTTATCATAGATTTAGGGGTAGAAGCACATGCATAATTTACGCATGTAGAGGTCATGGCCTGGGTCACACCCTACCCATTTGTATGACAAATACAGCGTGGACAAATCAGGAAATTATATACCAATATCTTAAGAATTACTTCAACCTCCTTTTCATTTCTTTTTTTTTCAGAATGGAATCTGACGGGGAAAAAAAGCATCAGATTTTATCCAGTTTTGGACGTACTCCTGCTAAGGGAGATAGTTGCCGACATTCCCCAAAATAAATAAATGAGGGAGGCCATAAACAAAAAGTTGAATGACGTCTTGAAAGAACGAAATGCCTATGTCACTTTGAGAGCATGCAAGGATCGCCTTTGCCACCTACAAGAGGCACACCACAGGCAGGAAATGAATTCATTGCGAGCGTAAGTATCTATTTTGGTAAATTGAAAATTGTTTTCATGAACTTAGTGAAACTTGGTTTTTCATAACCATAGAGTCTTCGGACATTATATTTAGAGATATAATGGGTGCATACTGCTTTGAGGCATCTTGGGGGATCATTTTTAGAGAGTTATTTTTTACATGTAGGTGTTTTTGAAATGGCAGATGTTTAAGGGTTATATTTTTTATCCATTCAGTAGACTTGTATAAATGCACTTATTATTAATGCAGTCAGTGAGATCTAGGGTACTTTTTGCCCTGGTTAATCTGATGCACAGTCTTTTTTGCCATTTAAGAATGATTTTTCAAATTTTTCAGCAGTTCATGGTTGACTTCCGATATGTAGTCAATAAGAAAATCACATGCATATGTGTATCCACAAATTTGTTTGTAAACAAAAAGTTAGGTTTGAGGAAGGCTTCGGAGAGGGGGATTCGGTGGCAGTAGGAGTTTTGACCAGTACATGAATGCTATATTTTCTTCAGATCTGGAACAGATGAGGAGTATGATGAAAGGGCACAACTGTTGACCGAACTGGCTGAGTTAGATGAGGAGCGGAAGAAAGCCAAGGAAACATCTGGGAAAGACACACATGCCAAAGAAATTCAAGGAAAAGAAATCCGAATGGCAGCAATGGAATCCCTCGCTGGGACCAGTAAGATGAATACTGATGGGAATATACGTGAGGAGTACATCAAAAATATGAATCGTTTACTGTGACTGGTCTTTACTTGTATCAATATTTTTGAAAATCATAAAACTAGCTTTTACTGCAAATTTAAGCTGTTTTGTTTAGGTTTGTAATTTACAATGGGGAATAATACCCCTCATCTACAATGCCATGTGGATAATAACCTTGCACTAGCCAAGCTTCTAAATTTAAAGACCGAACTTATCTTCAAGAGAAGCTGGATCTTGAACAACAGAAATTTCAGTTGGAAAAAAGGGAGAGAGAATTGAGGCTTGAAAGAGAAAACGAAATGTTTAAGATGATGATGGCATTGGTTAAGGGAAAGAATAAGGAGAGCTAAACAGTTTGCTCAGTGAGATGCAAGTCTTGTAAATAAAAAAGACAAGGTTTACCTGTAATTTTGGTCATTTCAGATTTGTCACAGCTGAATCAGAGTAACCATTTTTTTTAGTCTCTTCAATGGCAGGACCATGATTGCTGTTGACCATTGTAGTTTTGTATTAATTAACTTAGCTCACCTTTGAGTTAGCCCTAGCCCAGCTTTGAAATGCAGGGGTGTGCATGGGTGCACCCTTGGCACTCGCTGAATGTGGGTGTGAATGTATATAAGAATTGATTAAACAGAATGTGGGTGTGATTTGCTACATGTTTCGGTAGAGGGGAGCACGGTGTTCTGATTTATGCTGACTTAGCCATTTTGGTTAACTTGTGCCGTCCCTTGGGCTATTGGCACAGATGATTGAGGCTCTGTGAAGTCTTCGGGGTGGCTCGGACAAGCATATGTCGGCGGAATAACAGCAGTCGTAAGTTATATCTTATGGTTTTCTATTTTAATTGTTTGGAATTGATTTAATGTGCCATCTTGGACAGAGTTGTTGTACTCGTTTTGCCAAGGCGTAGTTTGATGATTGTCTATTGTAGATGGTCCTTATATGTTGTACATGGATTAGCGGATCCCTGATGTTGTAGGCAGCCAGTTAACCTGTGAAGCTTGGAGAGAGTCTTTAGCTGCTGGGAACTCCATTGGTAGAGTGAAGCCATCGCTGTTACCCGAACCTGTGTAGATGAAACTACTGGCGGCTCTCCACAGCGTCGTCCTGCTCTCGCGATCCAACTAGCCTTGGCGATCTGGACGATGGGGTGTGGAACTACCGTAACTGTGACGAGCACCACTGCAAATCTCCCCTACATAAATAGTTTCTTATTGTTGTATAACATTCTGATAATTTTTTGATTCCCTTTTCGTCTGGCCTTATCTTGTGAATAGGATTGAAAGTTCAAGATATTGGATTTATTTGGTTTGTTGCACCTCTCTAAGTCAAACGTCGTTGGAAATTTACTGATATTTGCTGTTTAAGTGTCACCCTTGTGGTAACCTACTTGTGGTATTGTGATATTTTGGTCATAAACGTGTAAATTGTTTGAATTATTTGACTTGTCTAGATATTAAAAGGAATTGCAGTTTGAAGTAACTCTAGCTAATTTACTATATATCCTCCACAGTGCGGATGGATTGTGTGGTTAGACGTTTTAAACATTGAGCGTGGAGAATTGACCGGCAAATCAAGGATTCTAGAACTGTTTTATATGAAGAAAGGTTGTGCAAGAAACTGAAAGTTTTATAACATGAATTGATGATTGAGCATTGCAAATATTGAGTAATTCGTATAAAGGAATTTGACCGTGTAAAATAAGAATTTGTCAGGAAATTTAATTGTAAGATAAATCTAGTGTGATTGATCAATTTGCCGTTTTCTGGTAATGGGCCCAAGTTCTGCATTGAGGGGACATTTTCAGTATTAGATATTACCCCTGCCAATTTCATGTTGTGCATAATTAATGTTTTGAAGATAATTTAGATGTATATGTTGTAAATATTAAAATTTTGTGTGAAGTGATCTTCTTGTTAAAGTTTCCATAGACTGTGACAAGATTTATTTACGTATTGTTTATATTCAGTCTCTCATTTTAAAAAAAAATTTATTGTTGATGTTTGTAAATAATACTTAATTTATCCAACGTGTACATGTGAGGTATATTTAATCATATGTATATTCCTAATGTATATACATTATCAAATTATTTATCATTGGATGTTTATGTAAGTTAACCTATACCTGTACATTGAAAATTGACATCCTCAGGAAATGTAACATCAAAGTCTAGACTTAATACATGTAGTTGGCTACACACAGTATTTAAACTTACCAAATGACAATCCTGTCGCAATTTAAGACACAACACTTAATCTGAAGAATCCCTTGGTTCAAACATTGGATTGAAGTTTATCATTCGGTCTCAAATCAAGCTAGCCTATTCTTAAACCCATTCAAATTAACTCCCACCACAAGCATTCCTTTGTCACTAATCATCCAGTCACATGTGACTAGACTTGTGAAATGATCAACTTTGTGAATTAAACTGATAAATCAACAGTTTCTTGAACAGTGAGCAATGGTCTGATCTTAAATTGCAAGTTCATCTGATAGCTGATTGGTCAGCAACACTGCCTGGGCATACTGGGGCTATGCATATCACGCTAGATAGTCCTCCAGGGAAGGTGGCTCCATTTGGAAAAACTTGCTTGTCTGATTTCCATACAAACAAGTGTGGCAGTTATTAAGAAGACCTCCAACAAGGTAGTACTTGGCAACTGGGGACAATAGAACTTTCAAATTCTGCGAAAGTCAAGGAAGGCAAAGATTGTCAACATCTTTCCAAATTCCCACTCCACGCATTCTCGCACAGATGACATTCTAGTGTTGAATTCTTCTTCTTCAGCTCTCAGGTTTGCCCCTCTGAAAGGACTTATCAGGTAGTGTCGGAGAGGATACTCCGTGTCTCCATAAAGTTCATAGGGGATGCCATTCCTATCCGTGAAATCCCTTGCCTCAAACTGTTCCATCAATGCACTGATACGGAGAAGTGCACTGTCATGCCTTCGTCCCTCTACTGGGCCATAGAGATGTGTGATCAAACCACATGGTATCACCACAGACTGGAATTTCAGTGCATGGATTCTTCTGTGTCCGTTAAAGCAAACTCGCTGATAACGAGTTGGCATACAGATTGGACGAACTGTTCCATCCACAAAACCATTGCAATTTTGCAATGACGCTCCTTTGTTGTGTATTGTGTCTGCATAAAGCTGAAGGTGTGCTGCATCAAGCAATGGGTTGTCCAAGAACAGGAACCGATGGTGATGAGAAGTGTACAGGAAGTCAACAAGCTGGTTAATAATCAGTGATAGAGTTGATTTGGGTCTGCCGAACAATTCTTCCAGGTCTGATAGCCGATTTGGATAAGCAAATCTCCTTAACAATACACAGGCAGTGTCAATACCATTGCAAGTTGAAGCATTTTTCAGTTGTATGCTCTCTGGAACACCAAGTAAATTACTCGGGCGATAAATATCACCTTTCTTAAATCGAAACTTATCCAAACACTGATCATCTGTCAATTCTGCTAAGTTAAACCTTGGCCATGCAGGGTTGTAGGTCACTTTTTTTCTTGAGTCAGGTGCATTTGCAAGGACAAGTTGAATAAATTCAGCATCTTCGTCTTCAATCGCCAAATCAATCAAGTTGAGATTAGGCGCAGCCATCTTTAAATCCCCTGCCGATACGCGCCCTCTATTCTCTAGAGCTCATTCTAAACGTAACCAGGATCACCCACGAAACAGCCAACAGTACACGCACAAGTATACGACTGCGTTTAGAGATAAACTCTCTAACCGTATGCCAACGAAACCTCTCTAATACGTTATCAACTACATGTAAGAACAGGTTTCAAAATAAGCAAAAAATAAAAAGGCCAAGTATATGTTTGACATGTTTTGGGAGACACTTGCAGAGACTTAAAGAGTTCTTTCAAAGAAATCTGTTAAATGAATCACACATGTAAAATCATTTCTTCTCACAATTGAGTACTAAGACCAAAGTATTATTTTACTAATTAAAATGCACTGCAGAGTAAGTGCAAACTTGTAAAAGACATGACAGATTCACTTAAGACTTTTTTCAATAAACACGCGTATTTTTACATTTTGCACTGAATCCATTTTCATTAATGATGATTATGCACATCAACGTGAGTGGAAATTTTTTCAGAGACTTGGCTTAAATTTTGTTCTGTGAACAAACAAATTTATTTACATATTCCGGTGCTTGATCCAAGTTTACAAGTGATTATAATGCAGAGCAAAATGCAAAAAATTCCTTGCAGAGATTTAGCAGGTTCATTTTTAGATGTGTTTGGTGAAAAACTTTATTTTCATTTTTCCATGGTTGATCCAAGTTTACAAATAATTATAATACACAGCCGAGTGAGTGCAATTCTTTGCAGGTTCATTTTATAGATTGTGTTCTGTGAAAAACTTTACTTTTCTTTTTCCTGTGATTGATTCAAGTTTACAAATGATAATAGTGCACAGCAGATTGATTGCAGAGACTTAGAAGGTTCATTTTATAGATTGTGTTCTGTGAAAAACTATATTTTCATTTTCCTGTGCTTGATCCATGTATACAAATGATTATAATGCACAGCAGAGTGAGTGCCGATTCCTTGGCAGATTTATTTTATAGATTGTGTTCAGTGAACTATTTTATTTTCATGTTTATACTCAGTTCAAGCTTGTCAATTATTATTGTTGATGTAATACTTATAAGATTGTTTTCTTAAAAATGATTCTCATTTGATTGATTCAAAAGAGGCTGAGTTACCTAAAAATATATCTTTAGAATTTTTAATCATCTTTTTAATAATGAAGACACTGTTTTCTGCTCGGAAAGTTGTGAAATAAAAATGATGGATATGAAGATGCTCAAAGATCGTTTGTTTTTTCTTCATTCGAGCCTTTGTTTACTCTTCTGGTGCTCTTCAGTACAAATGGACACCAGGAGTGCAGAAATATAGGACATTACACCGAACATGAAGAGTGCATTATTTAGCTCCTGGCATCATTAAATTTCCCTGTTTAAATTAAAATCAATAGAAAAAAACTAAAGCCGCTGCAGTTAGGAGAACGCGCTCACAATGTGTGCGCTGTATTATTCTTAAAATCTAATCTACAGCGATTATGAAAGCTCAGCATTATTTTTAAAATCCAAGAGCGCACATAAATTGGTTTTAACTAGCAGGACATGAGTTGATTCGGGTACGAAGTAACCCAGGTACGAGGTAACCGGGGTAACGAGTTCACCCAGGCTTCAAATTGTTGTTTTAAATGAAAAAGGCACCACTGAGTACTACCAAAGTACTGAAATGGCATTTGAACTGCAAAACTGGCCGTGGAAACGGCTATTTTACAGGGGCATTGTGGCAATTAAAAGGGCATGGAAGGCAATGCGCTTTGTGAAATTTCTTCCCTGCGTGGCTCTATCCAAATGGACAAGAAGTAAAACTTTTTCAGGATCATAACAAATAGCTTTAAACTGTACTTTTCCTCCATACATGTTTGCAATTCAACTTTACCACTTTAAGCCCACAAAAGGACAGATGGGTCCTCTGCCACGCCTGTTACCTCATTACTTGTAGTTTTTAAAGTGAATTTAATTGGTTTCTAACAAATATTACATAATATAGTGAGGTTGAACAATAATAATAAAGGCACAAAGAAGGTCATGAAAATTAAGCTAACGAGCACATGATTTGTTGTTACTTTAAATTTTGGAAATAAAAGTACTTTAAATGGTAATGGCACCACAAGTAGCATCCTCAGTAAATATTTCAAGTTTCAATGCAATCAGAAAAGGTTACATGGTACATTATGGTTTATAATGTCTTTACATAGGGAACATTTTTCAATCTTTGAACAGTATTTGGACTATAAACAATGGCACTAACAAGACTGGGCCCGTATTCACAAAACCTAAACTTAAGAAAAACTTAAGTTGCAAATAAACACTAAGCCTCCAACTAACTTAAGTGGGGTTCTCAACTTGAGATTCACAAAACAACTAAGCACCCTACTTATCTTAGTGCTACACGTAAGTCTCTAAGACAAATGTGCTATGAGGGTTACATGTTGCTCATGCGCATGAATCACATATCAACAATGGTTGCCAAGTGTCCATTGTCAATCAATCAATTAAGATTCCGGACGCATGCCGACAGGTTACAAAGCTGAATTTGCCTGTTAAATTGCACATTAATTAATTGTACCTACTGAACAAATCAAATTAAAAGCGCGCGTTTGATACGCAATCCACTCCTGGGAGGCGTTTAGACGCAGGACACATTGAAATCCCATTAAATTAATGACAATTTTAAAATCGCTGTTGTAGTGACATTACGCGCACGCGGTACGGAGATTTAATTTGATCGCAACACCTTAGACCATTTTCACTATTTTATGACCATCTTTCAATTTTGTTAATTATGACAATGACCACCAAAGACGGTAAACATTCTGAGAATGAAAAGTTGACCATTCTCGCTGAATGGGAAAAACGGCAAGACGTGCTGCGGCCCAAATTTTCAGCGAAAATAACATCAGCTGCCAAACTAGCTGCCTGGCAAGAAATTGCCGATTTGCTGAATGCACAGTTTCCTTCTGTTCGACGGGACGTCAGCGAAATTCAAAAGAAATGGCAAAACATGAATAGCAAAATGAAGGAGAAGGCATCCGCTCAAAGAAAGGAGTCACTGAAAACAGGTATTTAGTTTAAAAAGTCATTATCTTTTTGCAATTTATTTACAGGTTTGGATTGAATAAAACTTAGACAGTTGACATCCAAGATATTGGCAAAGCTTGTGTTTAAAATTAGCCTAACGTTAAACAAAAGCTAATGCTTCTATAAAACATAGACTGATCCTATGTGCCTCCGGCACTGAAAAGTATTTTTGATCCAGAAAGCCTCTCAAAGCAGGCCTAATAATTCGCATACACTGTTAATAGGCCTACTTTTTGCATTCAAAAACAGGTGGAGGTCCGGCACCGCCTGATTTGGCTCCACTGAACCAGAGACTAATGTCACTTCTTGGAGAGACTTCTCCAACCATTCTTGGCATTAGTGGTGGCATAGATAGTTTTGAGATGATAGATGTTGATGCTCACCCCGCTGTGGCCTCAGAGAACCAGTCTGTTGCAGCAACACCAGACGAATGGTAAACTACCTTGTTATTTTTCCCCTGTGCTGAAATTTTGTTACATAAGATCAAAACTGAGCCTAGTTGAAACAAATTAGTTACTGACAGCAAGTTCTTGATTTTATAAGTAAAAAGTAAAGTTAGGAACAAATCAGCAGATATGTCCCACTGTAGCCTAGGGGGCACACGCTGGTTCTGTACATAAGAAATAAGTAACACCATCATCATGGTTGTTTTTGTCCAATGCCAACAGCACTGATCTGGGAGAAGAAGCAGATGGGCCATCAGACAGCGAGGGACAAGGCTCGTCAACGTCAACATCAGTGAGGCCTAGAGGGCGAAAAAGACCAAGAAATGATGAGGAGTACAGTAAGCTCATGGTGCTGGAACAGAAACGTTGTGAGGTTGAGACCCGCCGGGCAGAAATTGAAAAACTGCAGCTGGAGAAAGAGCTTCTGTCTCTTCAGATCGCCTCCTTCCAACAAACTCTCGGTCTCTAAGGTGGTTGAATGTTTTATATGTAATCGGTCGGCTAGTCAGTCGTTTTATAATTATTTATTTACTTTATGGTTCAAGGCCTTGTACATTTATATCGAACTTCTTGATTTGAATGTATAGTTGGTGTAATTCACGATGTTTCCAGTTTGTGTTAATGAGAAATAAAAAACTGAAAAAGTTAAAAGTTTTCTGTGTCATTAAACATTAGAACGATGTCTTTACCACTACATCCCACCAATGTCAGCGGCTGCACTGAAGACCCAGTTACGCAAATTAATAACCTTAAACATGACCTTGGCAAAATGTTTATTTATAGCACATACGCGAAAAATGTATTACATTTTTATGCTATGCATGCACTAGGGCCTACTGCACTGTACGTGTATGCACATTATTTTACTAGTTGCATGCACGTAACGCGTACGACGTACGCACACCCACATCACATCACACAAGTTGCAGTTGCTGGGACAAACGACAAAAAAACTTACTGAAAGTATGTCCGCACAATATGCTGTCTGACAATATTTGGAGCCTGCTGCTGGGGTGGTTGATCTGGCTGAGGATATTCTTGAGGCTCTTCGTCCTCTGGGTCAGGGAGGCCACGACTTTTAGCAATGTTATGTAGCACTGCACAAGCAACTATCACCCTGCACGCTCGAGTTGGAGACAGCCGGATTTCACCGTGAAGACAATGGAATCTTCTTTTCCATTGCCCAATTGTTCTCTCAACAATACTACGAGTTGATCTGTAAACAACATAGCAAATCCACACAACTTGAAATCAGTTGCTATCCTGAATTTGCAAGAAAAGTTAGATATTTGGAGATTTCTCATGGATGGAAAATTCAACACACGAATGAATTACCTGTGCGCAGCATTGTATCTTGCTTCAGCTCGATTTGATGGACGAAGGAACAGGGTAAGGAGCCATCGTTTGGACGGGTATCCCGTATCGCCTAACAGGTACATTTCTCCTTCTTGTCCATTTTCAAACTGTTCTCCAACCAGGCTTTCCCGCAGAACCCGGGAGTCATGAGTGCTGCCAGGCCAGGGCAACAGAGTATTACATTTCCTGTTTCTGACTCATGGCTTTGGAGGAGCAGTACTAATTTAAAAAAACACAAAAAGGTTGAGTAGAGTGAAATAGACAGTTGTGGAGCAAACGCCCTTTTCCACCATTTTTACCAAAAATCCCTGGGTACTACATCGACTCAAAAAGTCGGGGGAATCCCCTAAAAATCTGAAATTCCAGATTTTAACAATTTTCCCTGGGTGCCTCATTGACTCCAAAATTGGCTCTAAAAATACCAGGTAAATATACACTTTATGAGCCCAAACCCCCTTTCACCCACTCGCGCCAGGGATTCCCACTTCACTCACCTTGAACTCTTGACCGCAGTATTTCGACAACAACTCGTGACCAGCACCGATCGCAGAAACAATCACTCTCAAATAATCACAAACAAAAAAGAGACTTCCCGTCGCTTGCCCGTTATAAAAAACAAAAAAAAATAAATACTACATAAAAAATGGTAGATCACACTATAAACATGAATTGTTATTTTTGCAAAGACACGAGAAATTCGATCGATTTGATAGATTCGTACGATTGCTTTTGTTGTTTAAATTCCAAAAAGTTATGCAAATGTACGGATTGTAAAGAATGTCACGAATGTAACGACTGCACAAGATGTAACGACTGCTCCACCTGCGACGATTGCGGTACTTGAAATAGACGAAAGACACGCGTGCAAACATTGTGGTCTAATTTTTGGGTGGGTTTCCTCGTACACCCCTGTAGACATGGGAGATCGATATTACAAGCATCACGTTTGGAAAAAACCGCCGCCACCAAAATCGAGAAAAACCTTACAAAAATATAACATTTGCTTAAAAACGGTGAAGCGGGCGAAATAGAATATAAGTTAAACCGAGATTTAAACGGTAAGATTTCTAGAGGTAAGCCGTTGAGGCTTAAATAGCGGTATCTTATTACGATGTAACCGGGAAACCGAATCTAAAGTGAAAGGTCTATTTAAAGTTTTAGACAAGCACTGGGAAAACGCCCTCGACAAATTAAACCTCGCCAAACAAGACCTATAGATTGACAAAACAAGATTTGCCAAAACGTATATAATAAAATTGAGAATCACACGTTTCACTTAACCAAGAACGAGCAGACGTTTAAATTGAAGGATGTCATTAAAAACGCCCAAGGCGACAAGGTCGCCCGAGTAAAGAATATTTACTTTGAAGCAGGATATTTTAACGTAACAAACGCGACTGAAATAGAGTGGGATACAAACTTGGACGTATCTCCCAATTCAGAATTAGTAAAAACAGCCAAAAACAGATTGATCCAAGCAAATAAAAAAGGCAACTTAGCTGAAGAAATTAGAATCATCGCTGATGAAATTGAGCAGCTAAACCAAGAAATTTTTCTGACGGAACCTATACACGACAGACTTCATTCGCAAAGCTCATCTCAAGCATTTCTGAGGGTCCAAGAGGAAGCATCGTGGTATCTCCCTCCCGGTTATTATAACATGGACCGGTTTCACTTTTGTTAAATTTGATTCCGGGCGTTTCTTTTAAGGTTCACTCAGAAAAAAATCAGAAAAATGCCAAGAAATGGACATGTCGCCTTGCAAAGTAGCATTTCCCTTAAAGAGGTGAAAGGTGAGTAAGAATTTAAAAAAATCCCTGTTCTCCCAAATCTGAAGAACTGAGATTTAATAAAACTTAAATGAAATTTATAATTATCTTAATATAAATAGTCATGAATCCAACCAAACCGCGACGTCAACCTTTTTTATTGACCTTTAATCGATTTAAAAATCGTTTTTATCCGAATATATTAATGGGTATAACAATTCCATTACCGGCACAAAAGCGCAAGCAACACACAAAGCATGGACTCGTCCAGGCCATTCGAACTAACCAACTGCAATTTAGACATCTCTCACGTCAATCACGTCGTCAGCTCTTGAAAACAGTTCAATACAATGACATTCCTTTCGTTTACACGTGCAGAATAGTAAAGAAAGATTTAATCAAAGCAATTAAAGCTTTTCCTCCACCGGACGACCTTGCAGAAGTTGACGTTCGGCGTTTCTAAGGTAATTATAGAAACTGGGAATTGATACCTCAGTTCTTTGAGTATGACTTGATTATTTTTTTTCAAATTTTACGGAAATTATATCTAAGACAAAGCGTTGGCCAAATTTAAAGAAATTGGCTCTTATAAGCTACAAACGGTCATCAAAGTTCAGTTTAAATTGGAAAAACCGAATAGACCGAACCCGGCACATTTACTTTTACGAGCGAGAACAGCGTGACCATTTCTAAACGTGACATCAAAATGCACTTGTTGAACAGAGACAAAAGCAGATTGAAGATATAGAAGCGCATACGCAACGCCAATCAGGCTGGGTCGTCGCTTTTTTATCAACCTGGTCAAATATAACCCCGTGGGCGCTACTTACGTTCCACTACTTGTAAAAATAACGATCAAAAGTGTATCCGTTGGGCATTCAGAGCAGCTTTAAAGCTATATTCAGATTTCGTCAAAAATAAATTGGAAAAGAAAACCATCAAAATATAAAATACATAACGAACGCACGTCAATTTACACGAAGGCAGACGGCTTAAATTTCACAAATATAAGCTTTTTAAAACCAATTTCACTGATTGCACGAATTAAATCACAAAACAGCTTGGGAATCAACATATTTGGTTACAATGGGAAAGACGGCGTTTATATTCTTTATACAACTAAATTTCTCGCAAACCGATCAATTTACTTTACTTTACCCCAAGGCAAAACGAGCCATCATTGTTGGATTAGAATTTTCTCTCTGTTGATGTGTGACGTAAACAAACACGGTCACAAAAAATTGGTGCTTTAACTGTATGTCGCACTTTCAAAGTGCACAAAAAATAAACACCAGGAAGATTGCCGAGGAATGGATACACTGCCTTGTAAAGTCGAATTGCCCGTGAAAGGTTAAAAACATTTTACAATTTGAAAACTACAAGAATAAACAGCCTGTACCATTTGTCATTCACGCGGATTTTGAATCTGTTTTAGAGCGCATGCCAGCAGCCAAGGCAAATACGATTAAAACACGAATTCATAAGCCGTGTGGTTTTTTTTTTTGCGCGGTTGTCAGATGCGATGGAATTTGCACCGGTCAAAAAACGTATAGAGGGCAAGTTAACCGTTAAATAATGCAATGATAGCTACTTGCGCAGCCCCTGGGGTTGTTGGAGTATTGACTTCAACTGGTGGGAAATAAATCCCTGGTCGGACCACGACGACTGACTCGGGAGTTGGAGACAGCAGACAGCAGTGACTTAGTCAAGACACAGGTGTAGCATGACTGGAAACAGCATTATTTATTGTCGGTGACCATGGTAATGACCATCAGCACACAACCAAACAGACACCCTGTATATTGAATACAGTGAACCAAATAATACACATAATAATTTGTGCATAACAATAGAAACGCACGTACATGCACACGGGCGCACTGAATATCGTGTACAGCGATGTACAACTTTACATCTTATATAACCAGAGCCGAACTTGACTAATAAAAATAAAAGAAAACCTACACCCAAGACTCATAAACTGGACCCACCCAGTCCTGGATGGATATTGACAAATTCCGCACAGCTTGGTATCAAGGTATTGTTGAAAATACGCACAAGAAACGTGTTTGAAGTACATTTTGGAACCCTTTTCAGTACGTGTATCTCTACCCCAGTGCTTTCCGTAAATCTATGTAATAATTGCAAGGGAACATTCCACTCTGCCGAGCTGTCTTGTTTACTGTGAACAAAATTGAAAATTAAGACAGGGCTCTAAAGACTGATACCTAAGAATGCTGGAAACAATTTAAATATGCAATCCACTAATCTATACTTTTATCATGAAAACAATATGAATAGATGTACGTTACCTTCAAAGCTGCAGCCATCGGTCATACCTTAGAGTCCCTTTTAAAATCAGGCCTTTCTATAGGGAGCTGGAACATTACTATATTGAGATATTTTACAAACAGATGACGTAAGTTTACTTCAATCTGATTTTATTTTGGGGGAAAGGGGGTAAATCATTGCATGAATGTAATGCTGCATCTAAATTACTAAGTTTTTCTATTTTTATTCTGTGTTCAGTCAAGCAGAGAACCCTGTATGCGTCAGCCAACTGCCCAGTATGTTGATTCATCTGAGGCTGCTGGTACAAACGTGGACTTGCTCATCACACATTTAACTGAACCTTCAAGTCCCACGGCAACAAACATTGAAGTGTGTCTGTCCAACCAAGCAACAACAGGTAACTAAATTATCTTTGGTTGTTACTACAGATATTGGCAAGCATATACCTGTGGCTCATGATTCAAACCCTGAAGGAGAAGAGACAAAATTGCAGGCATCCATTCAGGCTTCAACTCATATCTTTGGCTACTGCCACTGATCTGAACAAGAACGTACAGTGCCTGATGATAGAAAAGATGGTGATGCCTGCCCATTCAGCCAAGCTGTTAGAAAGGTTTCACCACAGGCTTCTGCCGTGAATGTAGGAATTCCATTAGCCTCTGCTAGTAACTCAAACCCCTATCACAAAGGCAATAAAGCACTTCTATCCAGTCAAGAAGCCAGATATTTTGAGTCATCTTCCATTGCTTTCACAGGTTTTACTATGCAAGAATCTTCATCTAGTTTTCATCAAAAAGACAATGTTCATGTAGCAAAGCAGTGCAGCCAAGCTTCTCAGAATGTCAAGTTGCCTCCCTGTTACACTGCTGGTGCAGGTTTGAGCCTGCAAATAACAACTGCTAATCATGCAATTCTGGAAGACAAATCACAGAAAACATGTAAAGCCAACCGACCCGAAAAGGCACGTCATCAGGACCAGACCATGCCTTTGGTTCCACAGGCACCACTAAAGATAAAAAAGGCGTAAATCCAGACAAACTACCTGGCGTGCTACATGTCGGTCGCATAGTGCTGTAGGTAAGACTAGTCTGCATCAAAAAAAAAAAAAAAAACAGGTAAATTAAAGCAAACTAGGCAATGTGTAAAGTCAAACAAAAAAGCTGTTACAGGTTCCAGCAGTCCACTGCAAAAAGATACAGAAGTACATGAAACCTGCCAATCTGCCAGACTTGAACATAAAAAGTCATTTTATGTGGCTGCTGCAGAAACTGCACCTTCAGCTCATAATTCAAGTACCAGTAGAGAAGATAATATATTTCCATCTAATGGAAGTGTCCGACATCTTGAGTCTTCTCACATTGCATGTGAAGATCGTGGCAAGGTTGCAACTTCACCTGACCATCCTCGATGCCTTGGACTTGAATCAAGTCCTGCTCTCAGTCACCAATCACTTGCTGCGGCAGGTCTTCTTGTGAATATACAGAAACGGTCATCCAATAAAACATGTTTCCGTCAGAAAGGTGAAAATGTGCAAACATGTAAATCAAGGCAAGCTGCTCAAGAGGCATCCTTGGCAAATCACCAATTCACCAAGGTAAAAGCCAACAGAATGCATAAATTCAAACAAGCTGTTGAATCATCTCATGGTGCTGCTATAAATACATGTACACAAGAACATTTAGTGAGTCAATCAAGTCCCAGCTGTCAGAAAGTAACACCTGAATGCAGAGAAGCTGTTGAGTTTGCTCAGCCATCTGGTAACTGTCTGAGCATACAGATACTTTCAGTTGATTGTGGCGGCTCCAAGGAGCAATTCTTTGAAACATATACATGCAACAAAGCTGACCCATGTATGGAGACAGTTCAGGCCACATCTGCAAGTCTGCTGGGTAACACAAGACCACTGAAGGAAAACGCTCAAACCAGAATATCCAACCAAGTTGCCAGCCATATTGAGTTTTCATATCCCTCCTCTACCTTCCCAGGCACACGGGTTCCTACAGGTGATCATGAAGCAAACCATCAGGATGACAATGAAAACCAATCTGCTGAACATGTAGAGTTGTCTGATGCTGCTGTAGAACTCTGCATTCAGGTACCCTCAGTGAGCTGCTGGGATGTCCTGCATAAAGGTAAAAGACATAAATCCAGCCAACTTGTTGAGTCATCTTCTGATGTTGCTGTAGGATCTAGTGAAGAGACATTTCAAAGAAGCAGAATTTCTGATAAAGATCAAGAAATTAACCTTTTTAATCCCTTTTTTCAGAGTCTACAGATAAGGAAAATGGAGCTGACCTCATTCCTAGTCGCTGCCTGGCAAGAGGCAAAAGAGAATATGCCTAGCGTGATCTTACTGCCAGAAAGCAAATTATTCAGAAGATTGTAGTGCCAAAGATGACACTGATTACTTGCCTCACAGTGAAAATGAAACTGAGTCTGCAACTGAAAAAAACCAGTTTGCACGAGGCAAATAAGAATGTCAAATCCTCTGCAGTTAATCAACATCGAGAAGATTCGAACGATATTTAGAGAACAAGGCGTCACAATCGTGAGCATCTTAACGGCTTTTAGTTTAGCTGTGAGCACCGTCGTTAGTAGTATAGTGGCCAGCGTCAGAGCTGTTGGAACTCCTAGTGTAACGCCTGAACCCGCACCTAAACCAACGCCTAAACCTCCTTCCAAACCAGGAATTACCTATTGGATCAAACGTCAACTGTGGAACCTGGCAAACGTATTGAAGAAACTCGGGTTGAGCGCTTTAGGAGCTTTGCCTGGGATCATAGGTAGCATTTTGAGTTGGACTTTTAACGTGGCGAGTAAAGCGGTCGGATGGGTGGCGGAACACGTGTGGACCTTGTTCGTGGGGGCGGGTGTTCTGCTTTTGACATACGTGCAAAATACTGGGTAAATAGGACAAAAAAGAAAAAATATTCCTTCCTAGATTTAGGAGGGAATATTCTCTTTTGCTCTAATTCAAAACGTTTAAGTTAAAATTTTATACAATATAAACCCGACGACACCCACTGCAACGGCTCCAACGGTTAATGATAGTTTTTCTTCATTGTGGGCGTCTAAAGGCTTTAGAATTGGTTCTGGTTGCTTCCTCGGTAACACTGTTGGTTCTGGTTGAATCGCTTCTTCGTTAGTACTCGTTCCGTTATTCAAACTCGGTAGTATCCAGTCTTCATATCTGCAGTCGCGACTCGTAAATTATTGTTATATCCCTCAAACGTGCCGATGCGTAAGTCCATGTCCGAGGGTACCAGGTACAAACCTGGGGCAACTACAAAGTTCAGCGGCGTTTTTGCGTATTGTAACGAATCTTGATATTGGTCAATCGACTGTTCGAGATCGGGACCCGAATTAATTAAAGATTCCACGATGGTAATAAATTGTCGTCGCGCGTCTAATCCGGTGCCGGTTGCTAAAACGCTGGTCTTGGTCTGCGCCTGTGCTCCAAGTAACGCGTAGACGTAAGCTCGGATTGATTCATTTACCTTGGTGATTCCTTCGTCCGTCAACCGAGACTTTTTAGGAACGAAGTCCCACCTGGCCAAAGTAACCGCGTCCGACTGTGAAATCCAGGTAACTGTGTAGGTTACACATCCCATGTAAGTAGATCCCGCGTATTTACCGTTGGTCACGTGTAAGTCGTGCGCGTCGTAGTTTTTACCCGGAACAGGTACATATCCATTGTCGTAATAATAAGCGGTGCCTAATCCGTTCGACAAAGTGTCTCTTGTTTGTTTGTACGATTTATTCGGGTCTACTCCGTATAAAAGGAACGTGTCGGTAAACTTCCGATGGTCGAAATTATTGTGTAACGCGTCAAATACGTCATCGCTCGGAATGGGCATCACGCAGTCGTAAAATATTTTTTGTACGGTGTAATACACGTGAAAGTTAAATAAAGCCGAGACCTACGGATTAGGGTCGGACAGTAGATCAAAGCCCACACCGCAGGCCGTCGTCGCGCAATAGACCGCGAAATTAAATTGATTTTGGTAAAACGATATCGACTCCGGACTAGACCACCTATTTACCGCTTTGTCCGTAGTTACTTTTGGTAATTTATACGCGTGCGTTAAATTTGGAAACTCGGCTGTAAAGGAATTGTCTTCGTTTACTAAAATATTTAGACTACTAAAATTGCCTCCCATTTATTTTAAAAGAATTTTAAAGGAGGTGCCGTTGGACACACCAAGTTTTGATAAGCGGGTGGTGATTTTGATAATTTTGAACACCTTAAACATTCTGGTTTCTCTTCGTACTTAACCGACTTTGTAAAACGTATTTGCCAAGTTTTTTCATAAGATCTTTTTTTAAAACCGCCGCCCGTTCGTTGGCTAGCGCTTCTGCTCTTTCGTTGACTTGACGTTCAAATTCTTCTTAAGAAGTTTCGCTCGCTGTGCTCGCTTCCAATTTTGTAGACGTACGCGATCTAATCTTTTCTTTCATCTCGTTAAACTTTTTCAGCTCGGATAAGATAAGGACAAATTCTTCCTGGGATATGTCACCGTCTTCAATCGCGTGAGATACGTATTCTTCGATGGTATTTAATTTAGCGTCTGCCAAAATTCGAATTTGATCGTGTTTTTTAGTTTTGTGGGTGAGTCTACGGGAGGCGTACTTTAGAATCGCGTAAGCGCCAAACGCACCGATAGCGATTCCTTCCATCACAAGTCCAACGGGACCGGTAATGACGCCCCAAATGGCGGGAATGCCTACGGCTGCCGATGTGGCGCCCATTGCTTCTACTCCATATTCCACATATCCGAGCGCTGTTAAAAGTCGTTTGATCTTTTTGTAACTACTTTCCCTCGCGTCGCGTTTGAGATTTAATTTCTTCGATCTTTCTTAGCCTGTAAACCTTTGTTTCCGAAGTCAAATCAGGGTATATGTTAGTCGTCATCTTATTACTTTTATAATTACGCGTTTTAAAAAATGTCTAACTCAATTAAAATTTTGCCGATGTTATTCAAGAGCTCGCCTCTGTTGTTTTTAACAGAAAAAGTCAATTCACTGATGTTCCTGTCGATTAACTTTTTAGGCGTTTCACAGTGATTACAGGTGCGAGGCTCGGTAGCTATCACGTACAACAAGTCTAAAGTCCGCCCGTTATAAAAGTTGTCAAATGTATTTAATTGTTTGCAATGAATAACGCGAGTTTCAAGGGGTTTAAATCGTACTTGCCTTCGTAAATAACGTTGGGTAAAAGTTTTATTTTGGGTAAGTTTAATAGCTTGGACACTTCTTTGTTTAGTCGCAACTTGAGATTGGGGTCCGTAATGGCCAATGTCACCCGTTTAGATTCCGAGTGAACCTTAAAAGAAACGCCCAGTATCGAGTTTAACAAAAAGTGAAACCAGTCTATGCGGTAATAACCGGGGGATACCACGATGCTTCCTCTTTGACCCTGAGGTAATGGTTCGGATGAGCTTCACGAATAAAGTCTGTCGTATATAGGCCCAGTTAGCCCCGTCAAAAACAGTCTTTTAGTTAATTCTCTTCTGGGTCTCCTGGGGGAGTTGGTGGTGGTGGTAGGTCGAGTTGGTGAATTCCCTTCAAAGATTTCATCTACAGCTTGTCTTTGTCCCTCGAGCAGTGAAGCTGATTTAATTTTTTTATCGTCGAGATCAAAAGCTAAACGAACTCGCGTTTCTGATGGTTGTCTTTGGTTTAACTGATCTTCTAAAGCTGCGATTTCTTGGTTTAGCTGCTCAATTTCATCAGCGATGATTCTGATTTCTTCTGCTAACTCGCCTCTTTTATTTGCTTGGATCAATCTGGATTTAGCTGTTTGTACTAATTCTGGATTGGGAGATGAATCCGTTCTTTCCACTGAGGGCACACCGGGCGGTCGTTCGCCAAGTACCCCCGCTGGCCTACCGTCCAAGTTTGTATCCCACTCAATTTCAGTAACGTTTGTTACGTTAAAATATCCAGCTTCAAACTGAATATTCTTTACTCGGACGACTTTGTCGCCTTTGGTGTTGTTGATCTCGTTTTTCAATCTAAACGTCTGCGGGTTCTCGGTCAAGTGAAAAGTGTGCGTCTCCATGTTATTATATACGTTTTATACGTCTTGTTTTGCGAGGTTAAACTTCTCCATAGCGTTTTTCCAGTGCTTATCCGAGACTTGAAAAAGTTCTTTAACTTCAGATTCGATTTCCCCAGTGACGGTCTTGATAACAGACTGCAATTAAAGCCTCCAACGGTTTACCTCGAGAGATTTTACCGTTTAAAACTTGGTTCAACTTGTATTCTATTTCACCCGCTTCGCCGTTTTCAAAAGACAGATTATACTTCAGCAACGTTTTTCTCGATTTTGGCGGCTTAGGTTTTTTCCAAACGTGATGCTTGTAGTATCGATCTCCCATTTCTGCGGCTCCGAACGAAGAAACCCATCCAAAAATTTGACCGCAATGTTTTACACACAAATCTTTCGTCCATTTCAACTATTTGGTGGTTACAAGGCGGTCTCGGTTGGACAGTTCTCGTTGCCCCAATTATGTGTACTTCCTTTTTATTCAACAAGTGGCAAAGTTCCGCATCAGTCATTTTATATAAGGGTTTATTTATTTAAAGTAAAAAAAAAAATAACCCCGGTTAGTAGCTAACTGAGGTTAAATTGATTTTTTAAATTTAATCGTCTTTTAATTCAAATCCGCTAAACGCTTGCAACGCCGACTTACTCGAAGTTAGACCGTCATTTCTAATTTTCAACATTGCCGCTGTCACTCTATACCTGACGCTGGCTCCGCAAGACAGTGAACCGTGGGTACCGTAGTATACGTCTTTTGCACAAATAAATGATTGCGCGTCGCATCTCTTATTGATAAATTTATCGATATTTGACGAGTCGATAGATCTTTTTTGGTGATCAAATAGCGAAGCAAAGGGATCCATTTTAACGTACATTTGGTTTTTAGCCGTATAAGGCGGTTTAACTACATATTCGATTTTGTTCAATTCATCGATATCGTGACTGGCTTTGTAGGCATTTACGGTGTTAGACGGGAGATTAGACCCTTGAGACTCGATAAATTTATAAACGGCCAAATTTATGTGATCGAGTACGCTTGCCGTAGGTGATGGTATCTGATAACAAATTTGACGGCCCTGGATATTTTCGGACATTTTATCTCGATTGCCATATTTGTAAAGTGGGTTTATACCGTAACAGGGTTCCGTCGTCATAATCAACAGTCGTTTGTTTTGGTCGTTGTGATGGTAAAAAATATGTGAAGTGTAGATCCCTTCTTTAACCACGGGATTTGAAATGATTAATTTACTCGGGTCAAAGGGGCCATAGGTAACATTGGGATCGCAGTTGTCGACATTTAGGCGCTCGTGGTCGTCTGAAACGATAAATACTTGAGTTGACATGGTTCTGATTAATAATTAGGTTTCTAAAATTTTTCTCATTTTTATTCAGACGGGATTTCTACTTTAATTAAATGTTCGACGTCAGCGTTGTATTCAATAATTAATCCAATTTTGTATAAGTCCGCGTCGAGTTTAGTAGCTGAATCGGGCAATGACTCGTTCTCTCGCACGTGCCTCAGCTTTTTATGCTTGCCGTCTACGAGCACCACGTGATCCATTCCTTCCAACTCGACACAGTTTACGCAGCAGGTGCAGTACGTACAACCAAAACATTCGATACAATTGACACAGTCGTAACAGTCCTCGCAACTGTCCAAGGCATTCGAATTTCTGCAGTCGTATGAATTAAAACAAGCCACGCAATTTATACATCTACTGCAATCGTCGCTGGTAAAGCAGTCCTTACATCTGACGCAGTCTTGACATTCGTGACAATTGCGACATTCTTTACAACCGATGCATTTGCGTAAACTTTTTGAATTAAAACAACGAGAGCAATCATAAGAATCTATCAAGTCAACCGAATTACTCGTGTCTTTGCAAAAATAACAATTCACGTTTGTAGTTTGATCTACCATTTATTTTTATGTATTTTTATTATTGTTTGTTTTTTTCGTTTTTATAACGGGCAAGTCGAGACTTGTTCGCAAGGGGAAATCCCTTTTTGTTTGCGAGTGAGTGCTGGTGCAGGTCGGTGCCAGTCACGAGTTGTTTACAACCGGGGTCAAAAGTTCAAGGTCAGTGAAGTGGAAATCCCCGGCGCTAGTCACGAGTTGTTTAGCCAGCGAGCGAGCGAGCGGTGCTGGGGTCAAAAGGTGAGCGGAAATCCCCGAGATTTTTGGGTCGATGTACTACCGAAGGGTTTTGATCAAAAACTGGGGTTCACGACAATTCTGGCATTTTCTCATTTTTTCCCATTTAAATGGTTTTGAGGGTTTTTTGGGTCGTATAGGTACCCAAGGGTTTTGAGCAAAAACCGGGCAAAAAGGGGCGTGTGCTCCAGAACTCTCATTTTTATACTACTACTCGTATTCCACCTTTCCTACCCGGTTTCCGTGCCTTCAGTCCCACTGGTAAAATCTTCCAGAATGTTAGGTTTAGGTGTGGGAATTGTAACCTTCGACGCTCCATACTTTATCCCTTTTTAGTGACTTTGGACATGCCATCCTACGGTCGTAAAGTTTGCGATGCAATGTATAACGTTTTAGCGGGCCGCCGTCCATGTGATCGATTGCCAGCATCAACATACAGACTTTCTGTCCATTTCGCTCTGATCTATTCCCAGAAAATGATATCTATATAAACGAATAAGTACATTCTAGATTTGCTGTTTTTGACCATCCATTATATGCTGAAGTAAATAAGATTTTTTGAGGTCTGTCTTCGATAAACGGCACAGTGGTAAGCGTGTATTACTTTGGTTCATGTATCGCATATACGGCCTACAAGTACTTGTAGTCTTACCGTTACGTGTACTGTACACTACATTTTTCTAGCTAGTTTTATAAACACTGAATGTGACAATGTTAGCTGCGTGATAAACTTTCAGATGTTTGTTGTATCGCAACTTAACTCATCTAATCATCTTATTACTTGAATATTATGCATGTGAGTACAAATTATTAATACATGTAAATGCAGTTTGGACGGAAATAGTAAGGATTAGTCCCCGAGTTTGACAACATCTTCAGGTTTGCAATTTGGACCAGTCACATGTATCTTCACATGACATGTACTAGGGCTTACCAATTGTTGTGTTGATGTGTTTTTTGACATGGTTATTTTCTGTATTTGTTACGGCATTCGAAGTGAAAACTTCTGCTTTGGACCAGAGGTCAGAAGTAAATAAAACTTGAAAGACATGCCAGTACAAGAATGCGTTGAATGTAATTCCATCAATTGTCGGAGACAGGCACAGGAATAGCTGCAGGGGACCTGCATAAGTTTAGCAGTTCTCGTACACAATTGGTGCGTTCGATTAACTTACACGTGTAAGTCAAACTTACACGGGAGCGTTCGTTTAGCCGTCATGTGATCTTCGTGCCTGCCCTGGTGTCAGCCACCACTACCCCAGCTGGCAAGCGGGTCTCTGGAGGCTGCCCGAGTGTAATGACGTCACGGACGGACTGTTAAGCATGGGCATGAATGGAACTACTATGGCGGTGAACTTGAAGTTAAGCACGTAAGTACAGAACCCAGTTAGTGAGATATCTTATTTTGCGGAAATTGTATTAATATCAGACAACACCCCAGCAGTTTTGCACAGAATCACCGCTTACGGAGATATAAGTTGTCATGGTCATTCTGCCTATTTCCAAACAAAAAAGGGAAATGTTTCTCAGTCCGATACAGATGTAGGCCCTAGGCCCTGCCCTATGCCTAAAGCTCGACCCAGGCTGTATAGGTCCTACATCTCTATCTGTATAGTCGGTAAAACACCTAGAGGGCACATCATGAATGTACACTTAAACAGGGCCTGGCGTAGGCTTATAATTACAAGCCTACAGGCCTACTCCTTCGTCTCCCTCAAAGGCTCTGTTTACGGGTCTAATCCATTGAGGTAGGCCAGGCCTAGTAACATTACTTAGGCCTAGGCTAGGCCTACTCTGATTCTAATATTTTATGGTTTCGTACGCTATGGCATTTGAAATTGCCCTGCAACATGCAATTAGGCCTAACACTGAAAACCTCCGCTAACTCTTTCTTGATCAAATCTTCCCTAAAATGCTGGTCATTATAGGCTGATAGGTAACGTGTATGGCCAATATGCATGAAACTGGTAGTACCAGGTGCGTACATTTTGTAGAGTGTAACCTGGCCTGTACATGTACATTATTAGGGCCAATGATTTTCCGCGATCGCGGAAAACGGACGGAATTCGCGGAATCCTGTCCTCGAAACAGAAAACGAAGTTTGAATCAAGAAAAAAAAATTCCGCAATTTTATTGCTAAAAATCCTTTTCAGCCAATTTCTTCACCAACAAATGTAATTGACTGGGCAGGCAAACCATATACCATACGATTTTTGTGCATATGTGTAAGGTCACAATACTGGCCAACTTTCATGATGCAAAAAACGAACTTTAATTTATCCGATGATGTAACCATTTTCAAGCTATGTTTGCTAGAGATTATAGCTGTACATGTATTTGAGAGATAAAGATAAATAATTCAGTGTAAATGCGAGTCTATAATTTTTATTCACGTAAAAGAGCAAAAAGTTCAAAATGGCGCCCAAAATGGGACATTGATTGAACAAAATTTAATGAACTCAACTACTTTACTTATAGCTCACGTATTTTATCACGATGGTCATATTTTTGAGTAAAGCAATGAAGTAATATTTTGGCCCTTTACAAAAAAAAAATAGATAAATCCACGCTCCAAAATGGCAGCTGATTATGCGTTAACGTTCGTTTCACATCGTGTCCACCACACCATACCATGACGAAAAGGGCCAGAATCATCGTTTACAAGCCTCACCCTTACCTGTAAAAGCCATTTTTATTCGAAATGAGCTTAATAAACATCGTGTAAAATGTGTGCTAGACCATAATTACCCTCGAGGATGAGAAAACATCAACACATCGATCGCTAAATTTTCGTGTCCACTTGGTAACTAACGTAAAATGTCCACATATTTTAACTGGTGATCAACGCAGTCTGACTAGTGGTCGTACACGTGCAATGGTGTACCCTGCATGGATGACCTAAAGGTCAATTGTTTTAGGCTCGATTACGTCTTTTCCGAGATAAAGCTATTTTAAGCACCGTGTCCACCGTGCGCCGCTTTCGCGCCTCTTTGTAACGAACGGAGGAAGTTGCTGCGCGCGACAGCTTTCCCTCCAACAATCAGGGAAAGAGCAGCCAATATCCGGAAAACGAGCAGCCAAAAGGTTTGTATCAACTTAAATAGATTTAATTTTCTGTATTTTTTTGTGAAAAGAGGTCAGATGGCATTGTAAAAGGGAAGATTTAAATGGATAGTCAATGGGTGATTTTTGGGCTTTGTAGCGGACCGCTTGGATGGTTTCGTGTGAATCGTGTCCATGTTTAACGAACGGAAGAAAAAAATAGTAAACATCTGAAGTCCCTCTTGAAATTGCAAAGGGACAAATAATTTACACTTTTTAAGCTAAAGACCATCACAAAAATAACAAACTTAAAGAATAGCCTTGCCAAGTTTACGAAATCATCAGTGTTTCACGTTCGTTACGCACCGTTCGTTACGCACCGTGATATTTTACAAATGTGTACGTGTCCGCAGTCACGAACGTAAGAAACACTTGACATTTGGGTAACATATACAAAAATCAGCGAAGAACATAAGTTCATGTCCGAGTTAAATATGTCAGAGTGAATGATACATTTCTCCATGTTTGAGGTTTCGTTATATGTTGTAAATGCAATTCGTAGACTGAAGTTTTGGGTGGGTTTTCACGTGTAGTTTCAGCGGACAGCCATTCTAAACGTTCTTCGTAACGAACGGAAGAAGTAGTAGGAAATAGCCGAATCTGGAGCACACTCCCCTTTTCACCGTTTTCAGCAAAAAACCCTCGGGTAGTACATCAACTCAAAAAATAGGGGTAATCCCCTAAAAATCTAGAGTTCTAGATTTCTCCGGTACCTCATCGACCCAAAAAATCCGGCTCTAAAATATCAGGCGACTATATACATTCTGAGACAAAAAACCCCCTTTCACCCACCACACGTACCGGGGATTCCCACTCACCTTTTGACCCCGGCGCACTTTTCCTGTAAACAACTCGTGACTAGCGCCGGGGATTTCCACTTCACTGACCTTGAACTTTTGACCCCGGCGCACTTTTTGTGTAAACAATTCGTGACTTGTACCGATCGCACCAGCAATAAGTCACCAAAAAAGGGACTTTCTTTCGCTGGCCCGTCATAAAAATGATAAAAAAAAATAAACAATAATAAAATACATAAAAATAAATGGTAGATAAAACTACAAACGTGAATTGTTATTTTTGCAAAGACAAGAGAAATTTGATGGACTTGATAGATTCGTACGATTGCTTTCGTTGTTTAAATTCCAGAAGTTTACGCAAATGCATCGGTTGTAAAGAGTGCCACAACTGTCACCAATGTAACGATTGCGTCAGAAGTAAGGACTGCTGCACCAGCGACGATTGCGGTAGATGTATAAATTGCGTGGCTTGTTTTAATTCATACGACTGCAGAATTTCAAATGCCTTGGACAGTTGCGAGGACTGTTTCGAGTGCGCCCATTGTATCGAATGTTTTGGTTGTACCTACTGCACCTGTTGCGTAAATTGTGTCGAGTTGGAAGGAATGGATCACGTGGTGCTCGTAGACGACAAGCATAAAACGCTCAGGCACGCGCGAGAGAACGAGTCATTGCCCGATTCATCGACTAAACTCGACGTGGATTTTATACAAAATTGGATTAGTTATTGAATTACGACGCTGATGTAGAAATCCCAGGTTAATTTTTTACCTTAAATAAATAAACCCCTTATATAAAAGATGACTGATGCGGAGCTTTGTCACTTGCTGAATCTAAAGGAAGTACACATACCGCGATCTCAAAAACAAAGTAAACCGATACCCGCTTGTAATCACCAAATACTCAAAACAGATGGAAGATACGCTTGTAAACACTGCGGTCTAATTTTGGGGTTCGCTTCGTTAAATTCATACATCCCCGCCGACATGGGAGATCGATACTACAAGCATCACGTTTAGAAAAAGCCACCACCACCAAAATCGAGAAGAACGTTGCAGAAGTACAACATTTGTTTTAAAAACGGCGAAGTGGGTGAAATAGAATATAAGTTAAACCAGGTCTTAAACGGTAAGATCTCCAGAGGTAAACCGTTGAAGGCTTTAATCGCGGTATGTTATCAAGACGAAACTGGGGAAACCGAATCTCAAGTGAAAGATCTATTTGAAGTTTCGGATAAGCACTGGGAAAATGCCCGAGAAAAGTTTTTAAAGAATTTATATTATTAAAATGGAGACGCACACATTTCACTTGACTAGAAATCCGCAGACATTTAAACTTAAAAACGAGATCAAAAATGAAGAAGGGACCAAATGTATTTGTGTCAAAAATATTCAGCTTGAAAAAAAAAATTTAAAGATTAAGAGGGAGACAGAGATCGAGTGGGATTTGAGGGAGTTCTTACCTGACGAACCCGGTGATGATGGGATAATTAATTCGGACTTTTTGCAAAAATACAGCGATCTATATACAGGTGAAAAATATGAGATTGAACAACCGACTTTACGCTTACTAGAATGTTTTTTTTGGAATTTTATCATGTTACCGAAATTTTTTTAAGAAACATACAAAAATATACCACAAATTGGAAATCCAACATTAAACTAATAAAAATCTACAAATCACGCATTTTATCTATAATAGGAGCAATAAAACTCAAATTTGTTGATTTTTGTTCGTTTTATTTTGGTGATTTAGGTGATTAAGTGACGAATTTTATGTACCCGGAGTTTTTGATTACCCACTAAGAAAAGATCATATTTTTGTTGATGATTTTTGTAATAAGATAAGTATAAGTATTTGTAGAAGAAGAAAAAATTACAATGTTAAGAATGATTGATGAATGTGATTATGGGTATCTTTTTAGTACACATTATCATCATCACCCGCGAATGTTGTTGAAATAACAATAAATATTAATGTTGCTCATAGTTATCACATAACACTAGGGGCCATTTTTCAAGTCTTTAATGCAATTTTTAGTAGATTAGACTATGGCAATTATCTCACAGATGGGCCACCACCGTCAACCGAAGAAAAACAGGTCTTCATTTGGGATACTGTGTCTTCTACCGTGAAACCTATTACAAAGGGCCAACCCAGTCTTGAGTTTGACCGGCTTTTTGCAAAGCGAGAGTTTGAGTCATTGAGTGTCTCACAGGCGAGTGGTTCTAATGTCCTTGAACCTGGTTACTACGGTATTGACTGGTTTGATTTTCTTTTAAACGCCATCCTGGGAGCTATTTTTAAAGTTTACAAAGAGTCTCAAACAGTTGTCCTAGTCCTTTTTTACCCTTTTTTAAAACTAAAACTAAACAAACACGTGGGTCAATTGCTCGGCCTGCCCCAAGACGAACTACAAAATTTGGTTGTACACAAAGGCAACTACAACATCGAACACATTAAATATCTGTTTATACACTGCGAGCAGCTCGACCCAAATTAGAACTATTGGCTCCTTAAGTTAATTATACTCGGGCGAATATAATTTGCCTCTTTGCATATTAATATGTTTTGCCGGCTTGCTAATTTTCAGTGTAATTAATTCTGCTTGGCTGTGCTAATGTAAATAATTTCCTTTTATGCTTTTGACTGTTCAAATTCACGGTGTTCTTGCATGAGAAGTTCAAGTTGCAGTAAACCACTAGATTTACTTTGGTTTTTATTTGCTGCTTTAAGTTAATAATTAAATGTTATTCCACATTAGTTCCTTATTGTCCTTTGCTCGTATGTTTTAGTGTCCTGGTTCCCGTCTTTCGATTTTTCGTCTGCCGTGCATTCTTTGCACGTAACTCTAAGTCGAGAAAAAGCTGATATTTATATAGACGCCCACCGCATCGATTTTGAATTTATCGCTGTAAGGGGACGGACTTTTTCAGTGTCTGTGTAGTTAATCACAAGGGGAGCATACTTGTACAAGTCTATTATTTACCGTTTTGTTACCCTTGGCACATACATTATTCATGATGTCAACATCATGACAAGCAAATCACCTTATTCCTTACCGCATTTTGATCGATTAGTTATTATGAGAATTTATTGCTGTGAAGCATTAATCGAGTAATCTGGCTCTTCTTTATTTTAGTCGGCACTTAGTTTAGTTACTTTTAGTTACGCCAAATAGAAAGCGTAAACTTTAGCTAATGAAAGGGCAGCAGATTTAAAAAAAGATCTTATGAAAAACTTGGCGAATAACTTTAACAATTTACCGGTCAACCGTTGGGTTACCGACGCCATGTCATTTTATCAAAACCAGCTTAATTTTGTGGTTTATTGCGTGCGGAGTTGGTGTCAAGTTACTGCCTGATACAAATCCATGCGTATCAGCGTCGTTTGATTTTATGTATATTACACGGTAAAACAAATCTTGTTTGACTGCATCATGCCTTTACCGAGCGACGACATATTTGACAATTACGATCATCGCAAATTTACAGACACATGCCGTCTGTTTAACGTAGACTCGACCAAGTCGTATAAACAAAGTCGAGATACATTGAGGCAATGGATTAGGAACAGCTTATTGTTACAGAAACGGATATGTACCAGTCCCTGACAAAAACTATGACGCTCGTGATTTACACGTAACCAACGGCAAGTATGCATGCTCTACTTACATGACCTTCGGGTGGGCAAAGGAAATACAAAGGTAAACGAATCTATTAGAGCTTATGTTTACGCATTGTTGGGAGCGCAAGCCCAAACAAAAACAAGCGTTTTGGCAACAGGAACTGGATTAGATGCTCAACAGCAATTTGTCACCATTGTGGAATCTTTGATAAATTCGGAACCTAATTTACAACAGTCGATCAATCAGTTTCAAGATTCACTGAATAATGCAAAAAGCCCCGTTGAATTTTGGTTTATATTTGGTGCATTCGCACATGCATCTAAGATTGGGACGTTTGAAGGCTACAACAACCACCTTAAGGTTGCAACACTTGGAATGCAAACACGTTACGTTCCAACATAGAATTCTCATTCAAAATCTGCTACAGTAGCATTTGATGATTTTGCCGATCCAGAAAGTAAGGTTGAAGTGATGGAGCCAATCCTACTCCTAGTATAAAGCCACTGCAAGTAAAAGAACCATTAAAAAGGAAGCTGCTTGATATTCACAACGAAGAAAAAATGTAAACGGTTGGAATCATTGCTGTTGCTGGAGTCACTTTTATAATGTATAAAGTAATGATTTAGAAAGGATCAATCTCAAAACAGAGGGCAAAACCAATGTTATATTGCTTTCAATAAAAATTAAAAAAATATTTATGAAAACGTAAAAAAATTAGAATGACAACGTCAGAAACAAAAAATTGTAGTGCATGTAAAATATCTAAAGATCTGTCAAATTCTAAAAAAAAGATGAATGGAAAGCCAAATATTACTTGTAACGAGTGCTTTGAAAAGATATAGATTTATCAAGACAAAAATAAATGGGAACATGGTGAACGAAAATGCAGATGTAAAGACTGCGGAGGAGTGTAGAGTAGCAAACATGGTCGCTGAAGATATGATTGTAAACTCTGCTGTGGTACAATAAAAACCACAATTCGCAAATGGATTACAAACTGCGGCCATAAAGATAAAAAACATAATCGATTTGACCTAGACCAGTTTATAGACACTGACTTCTTGCGTGGGCTAATAGAAGATTACGAGTACTGCTTCTGAGAAGAGGGTAAAATAGCATTTTACAATATAAATAAGACTTGGCAACCATCGAGCGATAAGACAATATGACAGGACACGTAAAGAGCAATTGCGTTTAACGTTGTCTCGATTTCAATAAGAAGAAATCTAATATAATAAGATTACCAAATAATTGTTCATCAATTTTCAAAATGCATTGGAAAGGTTAAACTTTGCCTAAATTGAAACTGTTATAAACCAACGTAACAATCGAGGTAAAGCTCCAAGCGCTTTCAAACCATTTTTTTTTTTCAAAACAGTAGCTAAACTTTGTAATTGTCTTTTGATCCTATCGGGTACCTGCTTTTGACGGTGTTCCGGCTTTGGTTCAGTTTTAGGCGATGGAGTACCAGCACCTCTGACAGCAGCCACGTGGCCGTTTCAGTGCAACTAAAACTGTGTGCCCTCATTGTTCACCTTCGCTCCAACGCTGCATTGCGCGTAGAGTGCGCAGGCCTTGTGGCTACTCTTTGTTTTTGGTCCAGAAGCGTTTGTTTTTCATTTGCTCAACTTTATTTTGGCTTATTTTTAGTGTCCTTTTGAATAATTCTATTAAATATTACTGGTTAAAATACACAATTGTCGACTCGGCAAGGATGGACAAGCTGAAGAGGTCGTTATTGGTTTAAGAATAACAACAGGTTTATTGTCTCTCAACACTACCTGTACACACGGTTCCAGATGCATGCAATCCATACACAAATTCTTAATGTTGAGTCGGAGTGTCAATGTGCATTTCGATCGACGTTGAGTGAGACGCGCTCCTTACTCCGTGCGAGGTTGCAAGAACCTGTTGCGATCTGAACCAGGTCTGAAACTGATCTGAGACCCAAGCCCGAATTTGGCTCGTATTTTAAAGTGTCTGGGGCGCGTACGTAAATATCGCACCCAATACACTGATTGGTCGCATAGTAATTATTCTTACTGAAAAATATTCCTAGCGTCTTGACCCGGAGAGCGTCGACAAATTAAACTTGTAAAAGTCCAATCTTTTAAGAATACTCTACCATTTACTTATCGTAGGCTCCATTATCAATACGCGTGGACATCGGCATTGGCCTTAATTCTCGTCACTGAAGTACGAGTTACAACTTGGAATAAATTTCTTATCCTTTCTCATTCCTGAGATTCCTGAAAATAACCTACATTTTATCAGAGTGAGGAATAAAGTGTGCTTACTGGAAGTTAATCATGCCTGGTATTTTTGTTACAATATCCTTGATTTAATTTCTATTTAGAACCTAAACAACTTATAAATGATATTGAATCTCATTTTTCTATACAGTAACAAACTGCAATACGTCTGTCACGAATACCACGTTGGTGCAAGCAAACATAAGTTGGGGCGAATATCAGTGCGCCAGATAAAGTTTATTTTTTCTAATGAAAACCTGGGTTTTCCTTCAAAAAATCGGAAGACATCCGTTAAAAGGAGATATATTTCAAGACAACCAAAATGAAAGAAGGTAAAAGAGCGGGATGTTTTGTGATATTTCAGACTGCACTTTGATATCGTGACAGAAATCACTCTGCCTTTGAAGGAATTTGAGAAATTAGTCAAATGGCTCTTATTTACTGTAAAAATTGCTCTTTGTTAAGAAACACATTCTTGACAGTTTTTTTTAAACCATGGTAGAACTTACCGATTTTTCAAGAACACTTATGATGCATCCCAGATAATTGTAGAAATTCTTGAAAGCATGTATTTATCTTTCTGTTATGACTTATTTCCCTGAGAGGAATTGTTTCTTTGCAGATCCCATTGCATGTGCAGGCATTCCATTATGCTGAAGTGTACATGTGTTAATTAATAGGATTTATGCGTTATATAAATACTGTACATAGGTATATAGGTATATAGCAAAAGCTGATCAGTGTGATTGACTCATTTGCATACGCGCATTATAGCCAGTTGCAGTATGCGCGATGTATGTGGCCTAGTTCTGCACTGCCAGAAATCCATAAAAGGCGTATGCATCAACGCCGATTTAGCAAAGTCTGTAGAAGGAGCAAGAGGAACTCAAGAAATTTACAAGTTGAAGCGACCAAGATTCGGGAATTGAGTCTGACTCCAGTGCAGAGTCCAGTGGGGACTAGTTACTAGGCAACAAGAGGTGGAACGAAATTTCGGTAAAGCAAGTTTTGCGGATAAACCCAGAATTCGTTCAGCCACATTCAATGGATCAATTTCTTGGACAGATTACAAGGTGCAGTTCGAGTTATTGGCAAAACTCAACTGCTGGGACAATACGGCAAAAACCGTCTACTTAGCAGCAAGTCTAAGTGGATCGGCCCAGTCCGTGTGAGGAGATTTGGATAGTACCAGATGAAGAAATTATACGGCCCTTGCAGCGGCATTGGGCCAACAATTTGGTCCGGAAAATCAGACGGAATTGTTGCTTGTTCAACTAAAGAATAGAGTGAGGAAGCGTTAAGAAACACTACAAAAACTTGCTTAGGCGATATCAGAACAGCTTGCAAAGGAGAACTTTGTTGATTCACTACAGGACGCCGACATTAGATGCAGAGTTTTCCAATCAAGACCGGATAGCCTTGAAGATGCAGTGCGGGTAGCTTTGGAACTTGAAGCATTTCAAGTTGCTGATAGACAAAGAGCGGGACAAAGGAAGCCAACAGCGTGGTTAGCGCAGAGGACAGTCGACCAAACGGAGGAACACTACAAAGCCAACTAATATTATTGAAGACAAACATTGAGAAGATTTTGACAAAGGGCTTGAAGAATATGCAAGGACTGCTTAACTAGCAGAAATCAGACAACATTTCAACTAGCGAGGGACAGGACCAGTGCCTGACTCGCAAATTGCCCGTTCAGTGTTGGAGGTGGAACGACGTGAGACACATAAGTCGTGAATAACTGCAGAAACGGACGGTAGATTTCAATCAAGCAAGACACCAGGAAAACTGGAGACAGTCGAGCAACTGGGTCGACACTCGACTGCGGAACAACGCAAGGCCCAGCCAGACGCCCCAGCAGTAACAACACGGTATTTTTCAGCAGGAGTAGATGGGTTATACGTACAAGGTCGTGTGGAAGATGTACACGTCACTTTCTTAGTCGACATTCATTTAAGGGCCAAGTCACAATAGATAACGACGGAGCTGAAGTCGAACACAGAGTGTGGGTAACAGACTTAGAGCTTGACGATATATTAGGATATGACTTCTTATGCAAGTACGATTGTCAACTGGCGTGTGGAAAAAGTTTTATGACATTTCAAGGGACATCAGTTTCCTTCATCGAACCGTCGATGAGTTGAAGAGTAATTGCGGACACAACTGAGTGTATACCACCCAGAAGTGAAGTACTTATTCCCGGCAAGATAGCTGAAGAAAAAGAAATCGTCAGCGTTTTCACAAAGAGGCGAATTTCATGAAAAATCGTCTCTCTGTCGATTTCTATTTTTTTTGTGAAAACGATCAAATAGTGCAACATCTACAAGACGGTAAAAGTAAAAGATAAAAAATCATCAGAAATCCGTCAAATGAAAATGGCAAATTTGTAAATTTATCCAGAAGTGCCAATTTTCGTTTTCACGAAGGGGCAAATTTAAATTCGCCCCTTCGTCAAAAAACACAAGCCCATGGTACAAAGTTTTCACGAAAAGGCACTTCAACCTTTTTCTCTGCGCTCATGCAGATCAACGAGAGCAATGTTTAGTGTATGGTTTTAGTTCCCGTACAGTGCGATAAGTAAAGGCGCGCATGACCAGTCATGAAATGCAGCGTGCATGCATAGCATATTGGAACGATGTCAAATAAGCAATATGGCGTCTAGTAACAACTTAGCTGCAGTCCCATCGGTCATTAATTCTGTCCTTGAACTTCCCAGCTGAATATACCAAGGTGAGTGTGGAATTAAGAGTGCATTCTTCTCCTTCCATGAATATTGAAAAACTCACCTTTCCCTAAACGTTACTTAGCTCATATTTAATTGACGCTCAGTTATTTACGCAAACACTGACACTGTTTAGGTCGGGCCTAGCTCTAGGTCAGGCTTAGGCTACATGTAGTTCAAGCCTACTAGTAGTAGGCCTACTACCATTGTGCAAGGCTAGGCCTAATCATGCCGTTTCCTCATGAATGTGGCAGTCTTAGAGTCTTGAATTCCTCGCGGAGTGTTTGACTATTGGCAAGTTTGTTTTGTTAAAAAATAAAACTTGTAGGCTATAAAATAGTTGTTACCTTGACACATGCTTGACAAAATAATATTGAGTGGCATGGCATTAGGCTAGCACTAGCAGATTAGTGTGGAATTCGAGGCGTCAGGGAATTAGGCAAAAAACTGGCTGGTTCATGTGGTTGCCTTTTTGAAAACGTAGTAGACCCTACCAATACTACTACACTACTTGCTCATCTTGTAAAATCAGATGTAAACATTCCACACCTTTGAAGTTGAAAAATTCTGATGAACCTAAAAGTTTTTTTTTCAAATGCCAATCTAGAAAAATCTAGAAAAGTTTTTGTCAGCAAACTGGTTATTTTGAAGCTAAGCATTGGGTTTGCTGAAACAACGAATACACCCAAACTGCATGTTTAGAAGCAGCATGTGCAAACATTTCAAACAAGGCTTGATTTTTGAGGTGCTTACTTAAGTATCCAGCCTAGTAGGTTGTGGTTACAACGTAACATTATTAGGCCTACTGCCACATTTTAATTCTTTGAAAGTGTATCCTGTGAAAAATAGGTTTAGCACCAGGTGTCAATAAATCACAACTGGGCTCCTCTGTAAAGCAAAAAAGAAGGTTGTTTTCCCTAGTATTGTCATAATAATAATTCCAACATCTACATGTAAGTTCTGGCAAGATTAGTCACACTCACAGAGTGAAAATTTTGACCAACCATGCATTTTTCAACTTTTAACATTTAGAAAATTAACTGAAGGAAATTTGAATTTTTTTTAAATTGCAGAAGCTTCCCCGTCATGGATGTGGTGGTTCTTTGGGAAAAGGATGGGTCAAAAAATGTGGTGTCCACTGCAGAGTTTAAGTTTGATGGTGTCCTGCGGAGAGGGTCATCAGTTACCATGCTGTGGAATGATGGTGAGAGAAAGGGTACCATCATCGACATGGAGGAGTCACCTCCCAACTCTGAGACTGACGATGATGAAATTCGCCTATCGCAGTATATGTCGTCCAAACTCAATGGTGAGCTTTTTCAGAGTTAAATTTAAAACTAACTCCAAAAAACTGTTGTTAAATGAGAGTGATTATTATCATGCGCACAGGTGTTGGAATAGACAAATCATTAAAAAACATTCAGCTCACATTAAAAACAACCACATGTTTTCAGGGTGATACAACTACACTCATTTTATTGAAGATTGCTCTGAATTTTGACACCTTTACTGTGAACCTTATGTTCTGATTGTTTATCAATGTTCTGACTAATTGTTCTGCTATGTTCCATTACTCCATCGTGGGCATTGTTGTATTTTTAAATTTTTCAGGCAGCAATTCCAGAAATTCTTTTCTTCTGATAATTTCCATGTGCAAGTGCATATATATGTACCCATGTATCCTGGTTACAATAACGCACACATCAAGAACCCCTCCCTTTTTTAAATGGCAGCCATGCCAATAGACATAAAAAGCATTGTTATATAATCTGCATTATTGTCTTCTTTGTTTTGCTTTCTTGTTTCTCAAAGTTTAATATCTCAAAGTTTGTTGCTTTCATGCCAGAATATTTGTATTTATATTTTGCAGGTGGACCAAGACCCTTGGACAACATGTCTGGAAATGACGTTCTTGAAGGGCCAGCAGTTTGTGGGGAATTCCAGTACAAAGATGAAGTGTGGGCTGCCTGCCACCGCTGCCTTGAATATCTTTGTTTTAATCATTTTCATACAAACAAAACATGTACTTCGCATAATGTACATGGTGAATTATATATGATTGATGCAAAGAGCTGTTCAGCCCCTTTGGCAGCTTTAGACCCAAAGGATGTTGAAATTATATCCAGTTCACCTCTTTGTGCTTCAACCCAGATCATTGATGTTCACTCTAGATGCATTAATATTCCATCTATCTCTCCTGCTGCTGCTTCACTGCAGATCGATGATGTTCACCCTGAGAGTGATATTCCATCTTCTTCTGCTCGTTCTGGGCAGTATCCACCACTTTCCTCTCCTGCTGTTGCATCAGTGGCAGGTGATGGTGCTAGCCATGACAGTGATTTTCCATCTTCTGCTCGTTCTGGTCGTTATCCATCACTTTCTTCTCCTGGAGCTGTTTCAATGCAGGTTGATGGTGCTGGCCCCGAGAGTGATACTCCGTTGTCTTTTGCTCGTTCTGGGCAGTATCCCCCACTTTTTTCTGCTGCTACTGCATCAGTGCCAAGTGATGGTTCTGGCCATCTATATTCTGTTCGGACCTGGTCGTTATCCACCAGTTTCTTTTCCTGCATCCGTTTCATTGCATGTTAATGGTGCTAACCATGGGAGTGATTTTCCTTCCTCTTCTTCTCTTTCTGAGGAGTATCCACCAATTTCCTCCTTTTTCCGCTGCTTCATTACAGCTTGACAGTTCTGGCCCTGGAAGAAGTTTTCCATCTTCCTTTACTGCTCGGTCTGGGCGGTATCGTCCAGTTTCATCTTCTCCACTTGTCTCAATGCCAGTTGATGATAGTGTGTGTCTTTACTCGGGGCAAGGTGATGATTCTATCTCATTTCCTGACCCTGGTGACTTTCATGTTGATGGTGTTGGAAAGGCTCTTTCCCCCAAACGAAAGAAGATCAAAAGGTCCAGAAATTTTCTTGTTGAAGAAAAAAGAAATAGTGGCGTGGCCTATTTTACAGAAAAGTCAAACAGACAGATTCCTCGGAGGCAAGGTGTTTTGGGTGTCAGCAAATGTACTGCTAGATGTAGTAATCTGGATTGCTCTGTAGTGATGGAGGCAGATAAAATGGCCTTGAATATTGCCTATTACAACATGGCTTGCTTGGACAAGTAACGTGAATGGATTTTGAGATATGTTTCTGTGGGAACAACAGCATCAAAGCGTTACAGAAGCTTTCATTATACATTGCCCAAGCCCACCTGCATTTCTGAGACCTGGAAAGTTTGTCGTAGCATGTTCATGTCCACGATCAATGTGACAGAGAAGCGAATCAGAACAGTTTTCTCAAAACTTGACACATGTGGCATTCTTCAAGGGGAAAAACGTGGGGGGAGACAGGGCTCTGATCTCGACACTCTTCTGAGAAATGAGGTTCAAGAACACATCGAGAAATTTCCAAGGATTACTGTCGTGCATCCAGCAAGTGTCAATACCTGGGCTTCTGACCTGAACCTCCAGATGATGTATGGCATGTACATAAAGGAGAAGCCAGAAGGTGCGTCATTGTCTCTGTACAAAAATGTGTTTCACTCCTTGAACCTTAAGTTCCATCATCCCAAAAAGGACACATGTGGTTTGTGTGAGACCTACACGAAATCAGGTGAGGACAAGAAGCAAGAATTGTTGCCACAGTACCAGAAACATATTGAAAAAAAGAAAAAGGTTCCTGCCACCAAAGCTGATGCAAGGAGAGAGCAGCCAGGAGTTCAAAAATATGCTGCAGCAATTTTTGACCTCCAGTCTGTTATCTATCTGCAGCAATCTCAAATGTCTGAGATTTTCTATAAAAGGCGCTTGGCATGTTATAATTTTACAATTTATGACCTTGGCATCCAGGAGGGTTTTTGCTTCCTCTCCCATGAAGGCCACAAACGTCGTGGTGCTTGTGAGATATATTCGTATTTGGATAAATACCTGCAAATTCTGGACGCTCAACATGTTGAGTCTGTTGATCTCTTTTCTGATGGTTGTGTTGGACAAAACAAGAACTCCATTCTTCCAACAATGCTTCTATATTTCATCAAGCACTCTCAGACTGTTCGTGATGTCACACTACATTACTTTGAAACAAACCTTGGGTAGTCTGAGGGTGATTCTATGCATAGCACCATTGAAAGAGCTACCAGACAGGTGCGTGACATTTCTGTCCCTTCCCCAGTTGGTATCCATCTGTAAAATGGCACGGAAAAAACCCAAGGCCTTACCATGTTTTCACTGTCCAGTCACTGGACATTCAGCATTGGAAGTCATGTTCACAGAAGTATGGCATCCTCAGGGTTCGTTTGTCTGAGGATGGTAAAGGCATTGGCTGGACAAAGTTTAAGCAGGTCAAGGTGATGAACGTGAAATCTGATGAAATTCTTTTCAAGTACTCTCATACCGATGATGCCTTTTCTGTGATCAAGCTCGACAAATCTAGAAGAAGCACACACACTGAACGTCTCCAGCCTCAGTCATGCTATCTGTCAGGTCCACCTAAGATATCAGACAGCAAATACCAGGATTTAATGAAGCTCTGTTCAGGGCCAACGCCAGTTGTTTGTCATCCTGATTATCAGATATTTTACCGACAACTTCCTCACTGAATTTCCATATTGCAAGAAACTTTCACTATTTTCCTTCCTGTAAATATATTAACACTACGCTATTCCACAGCTGACTTTGTAGCAGGCTTTTTCCTGCACTCTGCTGCTGATTCTACAATTCTTGTGCCTTTTTACAAAGATTCTTGTTAGCCTATTGTGGTTGGTGTAGACGTAGTAGAATATCGTGTTTGTATTCCTAGGTGCCACCTGGTCTCAAGGTGCATTAATGTTCGTGGTACTGATTATATACTTGCATCCAGACTTTCTCTTTGACTTCCTATATATCAATTTGTAAATTGTTACGTTAGTTAAGTATCCTGAAGTTCAAGAGTTGTATCTACTTACCCATTCCCGTCCTTCAATGAATCTATCTGAATAGGAGCTCTTGTTAGTACATAGGTGCAGCACGACATGTTTCTGAAGGGTTATTGAGTTCTTGCCCTGTTTGTGTTAGGTTAAAACTTTCGTTTTTTGAGCAAAACAATATTTACCATATTTATGGTAATGCAAGACCCCTATTTTGATTTTGTGGCACTGTAAAATTGTGCTTATAAAATGGTTTCCTTACCATTTAGACAAACTTTGTTAAGGTAGAGTATGAGGGAGGGAGGTAAACACCATTACCCTAAACATTTTAACCTGTCAAACAATTAGATTTTTTATTACCAATGTACTGGTCGTATTTTTTTTACTTGACAGATTTGGAAGTTACAGAGTTCTGCCAAATTCCTCTTTAATTAATTAAACACAACTGCTGTGCTTCTGACACACATGAATTACAGTGAATTGTAATTTGGCAGTTTGCACCTAAAATTATGGTGCATTTGGAAACTGGTTTTGAAGCTGAAATAAACCTATTAAAAATACTACCTTTTTAAAGCAGCAATTAATCTTTCATGCATTTATTGTGACAGCATTTCTAATTCTGAAATGCAATTCTTGAAATATAGCGCCCCATAAAATATTACTGTCACTTTTGCCTGAACCTGGACGAACTCTGTTATTTTGGAGTCTTTCTTAATTGATCTTTCTTTGCTTTACAACATTTGATTTTTCAATAAAAGACTTGAAAATGTTCATTAAAATACTTTTCTTTTCTACATTGTATGCAGAAAGGAAAATAAGTAATTATACTGTATATCAGTAAGTGATTATACTAAATACTTTATCTTTGAATCATGTTATTATTTATTCTTTGTACTTTCATTACATCGTGGATTGTAAATATAATGTCTGTATGAATAAATTCATGTAATGTATGTAATATGCTTGTTTAAATATGGATTTTGCCTCTGCTTTTTAAACTGAAAGATACTAAAACCTGTAAATATACATATGCGAAAAAAATCCAATTTGTAATGCTGGAAAATAAACATAATTGATTCATTAATTGATTCATATGTTAATCAGTATAAATTCTTGAAAACTGTGTGAATACAGGAAGTGTCATATTGCTTTATTTGTAGATGGAAAAAACATAATACAAATAGTTAGGCATACTGACTGCAAGGTGACACACAAACAAGTTTAACTTTGTACTTTCCACGTCATCTGAATTCCTCTAATACTCACAGCGCCCCTACCCATGATCGCTTTGAAATAGCATAGACTTATCGTTTGCTAAGGGGCAAACACTGTACAGACTCGGAAAGTTTTCACGAAGGGGCGAATTTGAATCCCAGTGGGGCAAATTTCGCGCGTGCTGACTTGAGCGTTTTCACGAAGAGGCGAATTTTACACGCACGGGGCGAATTTGCTCATTTATCTTTTTTGCGTTTTCAAGAACAGCCACTCCTCTAACTTAATTAATTCTGAAAAACTAAACAACCCGTTTTCTTCAAATTACAAGTATTTCAAAAGCGGAGACACTATCCTTTCCACCGATACCGCAAACTCACATATCCAGGCATTCTTAAGCTGTAAACTTTCAAATCAAAAAAGGATGAACGTTTGCACGCGTTTTTCCTCAAATGTTCGTTTAGACTGTGAAAGGCTAAATCGCCCCTTCGTGAAAATGCCGACGAAATGGGAGCGGCAATCATCGGGCCTGCAGCAAAGTTTCTGAGAAACCATGACATGATCATTGCTCAATTATTAGTTGACACAAGGGAAGCACGAGTTCCAATGCAAGTTCCAAATTTAAGAAATGAATACGTCTAGATAGACACTGGGACAAACGTGGTTGTATGCCAACCAGTGGAAGAAATAATGACCGCAGGTGGGGAGTATAAAGCACGCACCGCAGCTTCATATACAGCACCGGGAAATGATGAGAAAACAGTGGATTTCCTAGAAAACTTGACCGATTTGTATGAAAGTTGCAGCTCAAGCCTTGACAAGGAACAACGGGTACAGTTTAAGAAACTTTTGTTTTGCCACCAAGATGCATTCGCCAGTTCATCAGATTTAGGGAGGACATCGGTGTACAGATATGAAATTGACACAGGATCGGCAATACCGATAAAACAGCAACCCAGATGACTAACAATTTACCAAAGAGCAGAGGCTGAGGCAGAAATGAAGAAAATGCCCACGAAGGGTATACTTGAACCATCTTTGAGTCCGTGGGCATCGCCCAACCGTATCTGCGAAAGATTCGTACCCGCTACCAAGAATAGATGATACACTGGATGCTCTATCCGGTTCTACCTGGTTCTCGACGCTAGACCTTCAAAGTGGTTATTGGCTGGTGGAAATATCCGAGGAAGACCAGGAAAAGGCGGTATTTGTTGCAGGCTCTGGGCTTTGGTTTTATCAGTTTAAAGTTATGCCGTTTGGGCTGTGCAACGCGCATGCTACATTCGAAAGATTGATGGAAAGACTACTGACGGGACTTCAGTGGCAGACATGTCTGCTGTATTTAGACGGCAATGTGACCTATGGCCGAAGTTTTTCGGCAAGCTTTGTAGCGTCTTGAAGAGATACTACTGAGACTCAAAGCAGCAGGATTACGGTTGAGCCCCAAAAAGTGCAAACTTTTTCAGCGAAGTGTTACTTTCCTGGGACATGAAGTTTCCTAGAAGGGCATTGCCACAGACAGTTCTAAAAAATGCAGACGGCTTATCCTGTTGGCCTTGCGATGACTCTCAGCAGTGTGACCGAGTCAAGCGTAATTCCGAGCAACGACCAATCGCATACAGTATAAGGATTCCTCGTAGCCTCACCGTGAAAGGCAAAAACAACACTTCATCTAATATTGAGGACGGAATCCAGAAGTCCAGTGATGGGGATGAAGATACTGAAAAAGACGATGATTCTCAAGGAGACATGGGGCTGGTAGATGCCTTAAGGTGCACCGTCATTGACTTGGGAGAGGAGCACAAGGAGTTTCGGCAGGAGAAGTAAAGAGACGGCGTTTGGCCTGAGGTTGCAATGAGCACCAAGCCATTGATTCTTTGGGACAAGGTTTCCCTGGAGAGAAGTCCAAAAGTGGTGGACTGGACAGCCTGGAGTGTGCAGCCGTGGACGTTTGCCGTGGTAAAGTGCATCCTGAGAAGTCTGAATATTATGTAGAGTGCATAGCAAGAGAATTAAGAATTAATTAATTCACAGTGGGAACGATAAAACGATCGGCCTGATCATTCGGTGTAAAGAATGATGAAATCAAAGAATGGATGGAATGGAAAGATGTGCGACCTAAATGTGATGAAGTGGCTAAACGGTATTGGAGCCAGTGGGACTGCTTACAGATACCAAACTGTGTTTTGTGCAGAAAATGGGAATCTGAACGAGGTGACAAAATAACTTGCCAGTTAATTCTCCCAGCCGAACTTAGACAGGAAATAATGCAACGGCTTCACAGTTACCCCTGGGTAAAACTAAGACGTTGTACAGAATTCATAGAAGGCATTACTGTATGAGTGGCGACAAGATGCAATGCGGCTCTGCAGAACTTGTGATATATGTACGGCTCGTAAACCCCCGATTCGGAAGGGTATGATTACAGCTGTTTGATTTCAAAACCCACAGAAAAAAAAGGGATACAGTCCTAAACTACAGCGAACCTGGGAGGGACCGTATACAGTTACAAGTCGGCTCAGTGACGTGACATATCGCAAACAAAAAGGGATTAAGACAAAGCCAAGAGTTATTCACTACAACTGTTTGAAGCCTTATTGTGGTGAAAACCCACCGACATGGTTCCAACTACGAAGCATACAGGGCGAGACCCCGGGTTCATTGAAGATGAGCACCAGAAGTACATCAGAAGTAATCAGCAGTGAACAAGTGACGAAAACAAGAAAGAAATTCTGGGGCCCAGGAGAAGTCCGCCCAGTAGAATAACTCCAAATAAGTTTGGAGACTATAACTTTTATTAAGGCACAAAAGATTTTATACGCGATGACGTTTAACGATCTTTTAGTTACACTGAAAGAATTGACTACTTTCCGCAGCAGTGCGTAATCATTTGAAGTGATTTGCATAATGCAGCTGGAATATAGAAGATGATCAATGACTCGCGATGACCTGTTTCTGGTAGCGACGTTTCTACTTCTGGTGCTGCTAGCTTTCATCAGGCAACTGAAATCTGGATGCTGCAGATTCCGCTATATACCGCTGGACCGGTTCCTCTGCGTGCCCCCCGCCGCGGTGTACTGCGGACGTAGTACGACTCACCTCCATGGGCGTGAAGGGGGCGTGTCCTCTGCGTGGCTCCGTTGTGCTTCGTTGCTGCAGTGATTGTGTTGACGGACAGTGGGGAGCCAGAACCCAGGGATGTCGATGCCGCTGTCCCTGTTGATGCTGTGTCGGTTGAGGCGGATGTGGAGGGCCTCCTTGATGCGTCTGACTGTTTCGTCATTTACCGCGGTGATTATTTTTATCTCTTCTATTGATAATGCAGCTCATTGATGCATTAACGCGCGGCACACGTTCATGCAAGGTGTCCCCTCACGTAGCCATCCAGGTTTGCGGCACCAACGAAGTTCAGTATGTAAGCGATCACTTTACGAACAGGCCAGCGAGGAGAACAGATATAAGAAAAATGAAATACAGTTGTGTGTTCTGTCGAGCAATGTTCATGGATTGGAGGGACTTGTCCCGACACACTCGGGATTCCCATCGCGGGAAAAAGACCTGGAGATGCCAACTGTGTCCGTACGAGACGACCCATGAAGGGGGACTATGAGCGGCACCGTCGGAGGATCCACAAGTCGAGGCCCATACCTACCGGCATAGAACACTGACTTTGACGTGAGGCGCGAAGCCCAAGACATAGGCCTAGGCCTACTAGCAGGGGTTGGAAACGACGGAAGGAGAGGCACCCCTGGAGAATCCAGGCGGCGATCTGCCAGCTACCACAGCGACGGCCCTGATGACGCCACCATGTCCATAGCCGCAACTGCAGATGGTAGACGAGGAATTCTTGCAGCTCCACCCCTCCCCTGCAGCGATGGAAGCAAATGACGAGCTGATGGCACTGGCCCCCACCTCCCTGGCGGCAGACGACTTCGAGGCAGTGATGGAAAGCTTGCAGACCCCCAGCCCGGGTACCAACCCCGACGCAGCAACCCCACCCAGGAAGGTCCCCTCACCCATCCCAGCGGGTCAACCCATCCAGGTACCCATATTTGAGAGCTATTTTTTTTAGCATGCTACCGGTTTGATACCCGGCTTCCTTGACACGTAGCCCATTTCGATCTTTGTGGCTTTACCGAAAACCTCGGAAATTTTTTAAAACCTCCCTGGAAATATTTTTAGCAGACCAACTTTTCACCCTTATTAATTCTGTAAAATACAGCAACTTATGTCTTTAATGCTATTAATTATTGCAAGAATAACTGCATGACTAGAAAGTGCCTCGTTAGAGCTGACTGGGACAAGATGCAAATTTAATACTTTTGTATTAGAGCTTTTGTAGAGAGCAAAATTTGGCTGCTTGAATTTAGCGCCCTTTTTGTTTTCCCATGATGCATTGGTAAATTCTGTGTTCTGGTTTTGAACAAGATGGCGGACGTCCAGTGTACAGGCCGTCGCAATTTTAATAATATTTTACGTGTTGTAAAATTTTCTCAAAATTTACATTGTTTTTAAGAAAATATAATAAATACTTAAAGAAGTTCATATTTCAAAAGATTTCACCGTTGGGAGATGTTTACACAAACAACCTGGGCGGTAAATTGGCCCCCGTGGACGTGCTTACTCCATACTACGCATAACCATGAATTTGACCGTTAATAAAGTTGTTTTTTACCAGTGTACGCCAATTTGTCAGTGTCGCTCTGCATCCACATGGAGTTAATTGTGTAGACTTTGCATTCCGCGTACAAAATCGGGTCTAGGGGACACGATAGATCTTTCGTTTGTTTATGTTAAGAGTAAATGTACATCCGCTGGCATCTTCTGTTTGCAGTTTGTTGCTTTTCATAAACTGTAAACGTACCAGCATTACAACAATGGCAAATAGTTTGGGCAAATCTGCAACATGCCCGATAGAAAAAAATCTCGTGTCCGAAATCTGGGCCTGGACTACGTTTGCTAGCTTATTTCTAGCTTGTATTTCCAGACACCACCTATTGTACTCGACCAAAGACTAGCGAATTCTACTTTGGAAATGTTTAGGCCTACATGTAGGCTAAATTTCAAAAACTTGAAAAGGCTGAATTTAGGCCCTAGTAGTCAGGTAGTAGCCGTAGAACTAGTGTAAAAGTACTAGGCCTCCATGGCCTGGGCCACGTACATCACGTCAAGAATTCTACATTGTTTATTGGGCATTTCTAGAGCTATACTTAAGTTTTTAAACATGAAATGTAAGAAAACTATGATTGTGTATATGTACAATTGCCCTATTTGGAAAACAAACCTGATCTAGCATGAAATGATTATCAATCATAAAATGATATACTAGGTGTCACAAAAACATAGATAGCATTTGTACATTGGCATGATAATTACGCCTGTTGTTTGCCCCATCCTGTTTGTAATCTATAGAGAAATGTGAGGAAAATATTGAACCTTTTGTAACACACTTGTAAATATACATGTAGTTAGCTGTGTGTAAAATTCTTTATTGTCTTGTGTTACTAGCCCACTGAGCACATTTAATTCGTATCGTATTTCTGCCTGTACTTCAGGAAACGTCGTTGTGAGATGCCAGCGCATGATACTAATCAGATTTGACAGCTCATCCCGCACTCCATGGACAGCTCGCCTTGCTCTATTGAATTCAGTATGTAGCAGTTCACCACCCTGCTCGTTGAGTAAGTTGCTCCATGGTGTGGTCCTCAAGCAATTGTAGCTTTGGAGTAATGCGTCCTATTGGAAATGACCCCCTATAAACACACAGAAAGAGCTTAATGCACACATCTGAGTACATGATTCTTCGTGGAAATATGCATATTTATTGGTATTTTTTTAATCTTCATAATCAGCTCTCTTACGGGTGCGTTCCAGTTGTGAGTTGGACATAGGATTGAAATGATTGATGGCAGAGTGAACATCGGCAAAGCTCCTCAGAAACACGTCACGAAATCATTGGCCTATTTCAGCTGCCTATCTTGTTATTTGCTCAGATGCTGCAATCGTCAGTGTATCAAGAGGAAGTCCATTAACTATCCGTCGAGGTTCAGAAGTCGGGTCTTCGATGACTGGTTTCTGTGAGGGATGCGTGAGAACTCATCTTGAAATCACCAGGTGTCATGTTTCTAAATCAATTCATTGGGCACTATTGCCGATTTTCTCGGTCGCAGACGTGCATTGTACAACTTGTCAATCCTGTTTGAAATCTCTATCCAGCTTATGTCCCTATTTTGCATAAGATCTTTTCATAATTGAGAATATGAAATTAGCTGGTCGCAGAATTATATAACAACCATGGAATAACTGAACATGGAAAAATTGATTCATCACTCTGATCGACCATTTGTGCACAACAAAGACAAAAGCAAATGTAACAATAAGGTGTTAATGGTTCATTACATTGTTTAACATATGTATGAAAGAGCATGGTTTGTTTGGTACCTGAAAACACGTATTGACGTGGTTCCCCACAAAAAACTTGCCATGGTACGCCTGCCTGCAGACTTTGTGTTTTTTCAGCAGATCGTTAAGACTGCTGGCGATTGGACCGGTAGCAAACTCAAATTCAGCCTTCTCATCACTGTGCTCCTGCAAGAAAAGACAAATCCAGAGAAAGAACAAATGCAATGATCTTTTAATTGTATGGCTGGCCTTAAACGTGAAACCAGACATAGTTTTTACTTACTGTTTCAGCAATGTCTGCTCTGAGAATGTTGACCCTGTTGACCAATTCATTGCCAGTATAGTTGTCAAGATTATCCAGAAGACGGAGGGGAACTTTTTCTTTAAGGTTTTCCAAGTGGCTGCGCTTTTCCTTCAGATTTTTCTCCAATTTCCTCTTCCTAGACAATTCGCTTGCGACTTTCTTGTCAAAGTCAGTGACCAATCTGGCATCGTCATCATCAAGCAACCTGGAGATTGCTCTCTGCTGGAGGATTTCAACGTCAAGTTGGTGGCATTCCATCTCGAAGAGATTGTACAGCCTCTTGAACACACCTAGGAAATGTGTAAGGTTGGAACAACAACCTGTCACAGAAATATTGAGTCATATGTTAATTTGCTTTGATTTAATTTTCCAAAGTCATTTACTATACATAAATTGTTATTTTATTATCTCAAAATACTTACATTGTGAATTTAAACATTGAGCACGGGCGTATAACCAACACTTTATGACACATCGTTTGCCCGATGTCTTCTCTGCCCATCATTCACATACAGCTGATGCTGTTCACAAATGGACTGCAGAGATCTATGAAAAATGGTTTTCTCTCACACAGTGGGTGTTGCATCTGCTTCTTACTGATACGACAATATGTACAACTGTAACGGGCTGCACAGGTAAGAAAATAAAAGCAAATTGAAAATAAAATGATACTTGTGGAGCAGACAGATGGTTACGCTATGTGGCATGAGGCCAAAAAATGATTATATGTACACTGACTACACATAAACTAATGAGTAAAGTGCACGTACCTTTTGAGCTACACATTCCGTACAGCATTGTCAGAAACGCACAGTCTCCAAAACACAGGAGACGAACTTTCCGTCCTTTAAAATAACACATAAAAGGAGACTTTACTTATACAAAACACAAAGATATGCATGATGCTGACAGTTGTCTGCCAAAAATAAATCCACCTACCTCCATTTTTGCTTGGCTAGATCAGATGTTTGGTTGACCAGCTAGGGAAGGGTTTGCATCAGATTATATGAACTGTCATCTCCAAGGAAGCACCCAAAAACGAGTGTGTTTTTTAGGATGTTCGGATGAAGTACATTAACGATCTGAAAGGCAATTTGGAAACTGGATCTGCCTTTATCACCCCAAAATTTTATCCATATTTCATCATCTGGTATTGTTCCATTATGCCATGTGAGAGAGTTTGTCCAGATGAAAAACAGATTTGAAAAAATACTATAGTCAGTCTCTACACGATTAGAGACAGCATGCACTGGAGTAATTTTTAATTTAACAAGCGGCCGGTTTATTCATCAACACACTCAACCAATACACCAGTAGAGGGCGCTATTGGCGGGGAGAATGTGTGATTATACGTTACTGGACTTCGCCCAGACCAGCGAACACCACAATTAATTGTGGGCATCCAGTGCCGAATCAGGGGCTTTAGCAAGTCTACGGGGCTTATTGTCAGGGCTGCGCTACACGCAAGTCACGTCAAGCGATAGCAATCCGCCCCTGCATCGACCGCAAGCTCCTATCAGGAACTATACCGCACCACCAATCAGCCCCTCAACCTATCGAGCCCCTCAACGACACACGCACCACTCGGACCTAGGCACATTCACACTAAGCTAGGTGACTTTAACCCCTGCACCGGATTTTAGACATTTACCTCAGGATCAGCCATCGATCAGGACGACTAGGCCTAGCCTGCGCACGCAGGCTTTCGGACGCACGTTTTTATAGCTTTTGGGCTGCTATGACCGCGCACGCGTGACCAAGCAGTGACTTCGCTGCCCTATTGCACAACGCACAAGGCGGTGCCTATGCGTCGTGCTTGCTTAACACACAGCTATGCGCGCCTAACGTCTGCCTCTGTTACTGGGCAGAGCGCCATCTACAACTTTGCACCGCGCCTAGTGACAAGCGCCCTAGGTACGTCACACAGCCTCCTGACAGGCCTAAATGCCCTCAATTAGATTAAGCCGAACAATTTAGGGCCGGCGACCATTTAGACCCGGTTTGAAAAGGGCCCCCCGGTAAGCTCGCCCGGTTGCAAAAACCCGTTTCACACCGGCCTGGCTACCTGCCTGGGATGCTGGACTGGTTGTTGATCTCGAAGTTCTTCATCCTGGGGTCTATTGTTTGCAAGTACTGGTACATGTAATCTATCCCAGAAGGAACCTGCTTGTGGTTTTTAATCCTTCAACTCTATACAATGTTTACACTAATCCGCTTAGACCCCTATTCATCTGTGCAAGCATGTTGGGGGAAGCCTTTCATCAGGGACTTTGAAATGCCAATGTGCAGACAGGCCTTATACCGGCCTGGAGTAGGCTGAATACCGGGCAGGCATTATACCGGGTGGGCTACCGGGGGGCCCTTTTCAAATCGGGTCTAAATGGTCGCCGTGCCTTACACTTATTCAAACAACGTGACAGAGTAAAAGAACATCTGTAAACAATTCTGAATAATTTACGTAAACAATATTACAATGTTACTTACCAAAGGTTTTGCTTACCTAACAATGTAAACGTTACGGGAAACAGTGATTTAAAGCCATTAAATGAAGATTCTGATTAAACCAAAAGAAATGACCACCCTAGGCTACAAAAAAGAGAGATCCCACTATGTTTCTTGAAATTATCTGATTTAACTGTAAGGCCCCTCTGTCAAAGTTCATGTGCGCAGGGCAAGAGTACAGTCCACAAGGATGTCTTGCAGGTAGGTCCGTTGCCGTGTCTGGCAATGAATTTCCACGCCGTCCACGTACGTCCTGGTCAGCACCTCCTCCACGATGGTTTTTACCCTTGGCACTCTTAGTCTTTTCAGCTCCAACCTTGGTCGAGACTTCGTCGTGGGGTCCTTTTTGCTGGTTTCGCGTCTAGGGAGAAGATGTAGCTGCCGGCCTTGCAGGCTCCTGCTGGTCCTCGCTCTTTGTGTCCTCCTCCGGAGGGATGCTGCTCAGGGTATATTCCTTCTCTGGTGACGCCCTCAACGGGGACAGGGGTTTCGTTTTCTGTGTGAACTTTTCCCTGGGTATCTGGATTCTCTTCTCGGGGGCGGGGCTACTCCTCTTCGAGCTCTGATGTTGGGGGGGAGTTGCCGCCTTTTACACCACCAGCCTTCGTACTTCTTTCTCGGGTTGATCGGCCTCTTGACGTTGCTGCTCATTCTGGGCTCCATCTACGTCGGACAGGTGGTTTATCTGGTTTGTTTTGTGGTGTCTCAGATTGTCTCGCCTTCGGTCTCGGTAGTCGAAGTGCTGGCATTGCAGGTACACTGCCAGTCTGTGATTCTTCTTGTGGCGTAGCAGGCCTCGTGGGAGTTAGACTCCTTTGGGCATTAGGAGCACTGGAATTCTTTTTGCGCTCCAACCTCCATCTTGTTTTCCTTATCCATGTGATTTTTTCGGGGACTTCTCAAAGTAACAGAGGGAACCATTGGTTAATAATTACTTTAAGCAACCATTGATTATTTATGAAATTAATGCGAGTACATAATTACTATCGATATCTTATCGGTAATATATGCTCCCGTTTGGGATATCTTCTAGGCCTTAATTCCGCCACAGTTTCCTCTGTCCTATCATGGCCCCACTCTACCGATATACATGTACTCGGTTCAAGCACTGTGTTATCTTTGCCTGAAACTTCATGACAAGTTTTGGTCCCTCAAATTTTTTTGCGTAGTCACATTTTGCCTCGTCATCACTTGGGGCCGGCTGCTCGATTGTCAGATCAATCAAGAGAGTGACTTCCCGGCATAACATCGTCATATGTATGCACTGGTTGCAAATGGGAGTTACTGGTCCCAATCGCGTTGACCTTTGTGCGGGTCGGTCATCATAGAAACCATGGTGAACCATTGAACCTTTCTATGAGCCCGTCTGATTTAGGATTGTATGCTGTTGTTCTTGATTTACTTATCCCTAGTAGCCGACACATTTCCTGGAATACCTCCGATTCGAGGTTGGTCCCTTGATCCGAATGGACCTCTCGGCACCCCAAATTGACAAAACCATTCTCTAACAAACTACGAGGCAACTGTTTCTGCCTTTGCATCCGGGAGCGCATAGGCCTCCATCTATCGTGTTGTGTAGTCTCCAACCATCTTTGGTCCTTGGGAGAGGACCGACCAAGTCTAATGCCACTCTCTCCATGGTTCCTCCAACATTATACTGTTGCAAGGACGCCCTCCGTCTCTTTGGGGGCGGCTTCTTCCTTGCGCATTGATCACATTTCCGGATGTATGCTCTTACATCGGCACTCATACCTGACCAGAAGTACCGCTGCTTCACACGGGCCAGGGTCTTCTTCAGGCCAAGATGGCCTCCCAAGTTACCACCATGCAGTTCTTCTACAAACTCGCGTCTCAACATCTCAGGAACCAGCAACCTCCATTGAACCGAACAACCATCGTTCGACTCCCATCGCTGGTATAGTACACCGTCTCTCACAACCAACTGATCCCAGTAGGACCAATGCGTCTTACTTGCCGGAGACCTGTGAGCTACCTCATCCCAATGAGGGCGCTCCTCCCCCTTACCTTTGACAATTAACAACCATTTTGTCGACTCATCCACCATTTGGGCGTTTCTAAATCCTTTGCTGTTTACAGCAGGCTTCACCACAGCCACTCAGCCCCTTTTTCATCTCCTGGGCTTGAGGTTGACTGTTGTTTATCTTCTTCCACAGTAACAGTTGCATCAATATCAGCATTGTCACTATCAGAATAATCTTGTGCATTACAATGGTTGCACTGTTTACAAGGTCGTCTAGACAGACTGTCAGCATTCTGATATTTGGCACCCGGACGGTGCTGGATTGGGACGTCATACTCTGACACAACCTCCAACCATTGTGCAAGTTGTCCTTCCGGTTTCTTCGAGTGCATTAACCATACCAGGGAAGAGTGGTCCGTCTGTACTTTGACCTTTTGACCGTAAAGGTACTGGTGGAAGTACTTTAAATACAAAACCTCTGCGAGCCGCTTTCTTCGAGCGACGCAGTAGTTTCTCTCAGCTTTGCTCAACATCCGGCTTGCAAAAGCACCAACTTTCTCGACACCGTTATGCACCTGAAACAGTACGGCCCCGATGCCCTCTGAACTTGATCCGTACCAAGATGTACTCGCTATTTGGTAACGGGTAGGCCAGTACCGGGGCCCCTAGAAAACACTATTTCAGCCAGTGGAATGCCTTACCACAAGACTCGTCCCAATTAATTCTTTTGACATTGGCGTCAAGGTATGCAGTGGGCTGGCGATGCTAGCGAAGTCCTTGATGAACCTTCGGTAATACGAGGCAAGGCCCAAGAATCTCCACCTCCTATGCGTTGTTCGGAACCGGCCAATCAGCGACTGGCTTAACCTTAGCCGGGTCTGTTGCTACGCCCTCAGCCGACACAATGTGGCCAGGGTAGGTTTAACCCCTGAAACAGGTTACACTTGCTTGGCTTTAACTTACGCCCAGCACTTCTCAACCGTTCAAGGACTGTTCGGAGTCGTCCCAACTCCTCTTCCACTGCCAAAGACAATGACGTCATCAAGATGCACCAAAAATATTTCCCACTGAAGCCCTGACAGTATTTTTTCCATTAGTCGTTCGAATGTAGCCAGTGCGTTGGCTAACCCGAACGGCATCACCTTCCAACGATACAGCACATTCCGTACTCAAAAACTTGACATCGGCTGTGCATCCTCGTCCAAGGCAGTACCTGCCAGTACCCTGAGGCGAGGTCGAGGGTTGAAAACCATCGAGCGCCCTCTAACGCATCCAACGTCTCATCCATTCTTGGCACAGGAAAGGCATCCTTTATTGTCATCGCATTCAGTCCTCTATAGTCGATGCACAACCGTTTCGTCTCGTCTTTCCTCTCTACCAACACAATGTTAGCTGCCCACGGACTATCTGAGGGTTCAATCAAGCCACGCCTCTTCAAGTCTTCCACTTGGCGACTGATCTCCTGTTGGTTAATCACGGGATGCTTCCTAGGATTTTGTCTTACTGGTCTAGCGCCACCAGTGTCGATGCCGTGCTTAACTATGTTAGTTCTGCCTATATCGTCGTCACCTTTTGAAAACAAATCCTGATACCCAGACACCCTCTCAATTTTGGATGATCAGGTGGGCCCCTGGTGTTACATGTTGCTCCCTTTTGGGGTTCAATACTCAAATGGGCACCACTTAGGCTGGTACATCAACCACAGACTTGGTCATTACCTGGCCCTTTTCTGCAATTCGGCCACCTGACTCAATTGGTTCCTTGGGTATACTTCCAGTCAACTCCTCACACTGACAAATAACCGTACCGGGCACAATGATCTCATGCCCAGCCGGTATCTCCGTAGTCCATGCCACTACTATCACTACTAATATTCGAAACTCGGTTGATCTAATCGACCCCTTAGCAAATAAGCCATGGTGTGGCCCCATTGCCGGAGTCATTACCGTACCGACTTCAACCTTGTTCTCATTTTTTCTCTTCAAACTCCGTCGCCATTCTTTTGTGGGTCCTCTGCATTCCTCAGCCATTCCGCAGACCCTTTGGTCGGCTGGTTCTCGTTTCCCTGGTTACGGGGACGCTTTCGTTTCGGCTGTGTACATTCTCTAGCAAAGTGTCCCTTTACACCACAATTATGACAATTTAATTCAACCTTCGGCCTCCGCAGAGGAGGTGGGGTACTCGGCACCTGTTGGTCTGACGTAGCTGGTGACGTCACTGGTTGTGACATCATGGCCCCCATCAATTTCTCCAACTGCTTCGTCATGTCGGCTACACCCTTTATGGCTCGCTCGACAGACTGCATCCTTTTCATTTCCCTATCTATACCTCTGACAAACTTGGCTGCTCTCTTGTCGACTTTCCTTTGTGCCTCTACTTTATGGAAGTTCTCAGTCTCAAGCGCCGCTTGCAATGCCTCAGACAAATTCTTCGGCCTGCTTGGAAGATTCCCTCTCGGACGTACTGATCAGCTACAGCGTCAGTAAAATGATTTTTCGCCAATCGCTCTCTCGCCTCTTCGGGAATTTCCGGATACGCCTTAACTGCTAACTCATGTACTGCCTGACACAACTCTTCCAAAAACTCCTTCGGCTTCTGCCGACGATGACGTAACTCGATTCAAAAACTCTCAGCCTGCTGGCCATGCCCAAACCTCCTAACCAACAGTTTAACTCTTCATACTTCAACGTCCGGCCCTGGAGGGCACCCTCTCCAAGAATGCGAATTGCATCTCCTTGGAGGCTTGCGGCCAAATACTCAGCCGATTGTAAATCGTACCATCGGTTCACCAACCGACAACTCTTGAAGTGCCCGTCGTACTTGTTCCACGGCACTTTGCCACTGTAGCGGTCAGGAACAATACTTGGTCGGGGGAACCAGACTAAGCCTTCCCCGCAACTCATCTTCTCCAACAACTCTCTCCTCCCTTTTTACCGGACAAGGCCCCGCCCCATCCTTATCATCAGCCCGCACGTTGTCAGTCTCAACACTTGGCGAACGCGTGGGAAAACTCATCACCTCGCAGTAGAGCTTCTTCTCTGCATCAGGTGCAGTTGGCATGTGAACATATGGACTCTCGTTCACACCCCTTCCATGTACCGCAGAGACTATCGGACTGGACGCCGCCTCTTGCCTTGGAGGTGTCCAATCAATTAAACTGCGCCCACCATCGTCTTCCTTGGAATGGACTTCTTGCGTCTTTAACTCAGTCAGTGCTGGTGCTCTGAACGACCCATGCCATGACGTCTCCTCCCTGTTTCCAGCCAAATCTTGGACAGGGAGCCGGAATACAACATCCGAATCAATTCTCACGTTTTCAAATAACTTTTGCACATCACTTGGACCAGGTCTACCAATTGGGCGCGATCCTGCTTACTTAGCTTCATGATCCTGTCCAACTGCTGAGCCTTCTCACACTGCAACAACTGAACCTCCATCCAGGACCTGTGCAAGTCCCCTCACTTGAGCT